>NC_080543.1:91191174-91337724 GCF_028640845.1 Ahaetulla prasina | reverse complement strand
GTTTAGAATATGCACTTAATAGTGTATCCTATACATTTTAAAAAATTGGAATAAAGTTTCACGTAGTACTGTACAGTATTCCATGTAAATGTGCATAGAAATGTGCAGACGTGGCTACCCTTCTGCATGTATTTGGATGTAAATACCATTGAACTAGATGGTATTGTTCTTTGGAAGGAATGCATATGATTAGGCCTTTCATCTTTAAAGCAAATCATTGCCATGGGTTGACAATATGAAAAATATCTATAGTTCAGTATGTTTAATTTTTAAATTGATTCATGGCTCTTTAGATTATGAGAATCTCTAAATATTTGGTAATTAAAACTTGTCATTTGTTTTTAATAAAGAAATCTAAAATTATTTGCTTGATTATTTTGAGAGACTGATCTTGCGGGATAGAATTTTTAGAAGAGGATTCAGGATCTAAATCAAGTAAAAGTGGTTTATGAAATACGAAATACCGTATATACTCGAGTATAAGCCGACCCGAATATAAGCCGAGGTACCTAATTTTACCACAAAAACTGGGAAAAACTATTGACTCGAGTATAAGCCGAGGGTGGGAAATGAGGCAGCTACTGGTCAATGTAAAAAATAAAGATAGAGCCAAGTAAAATAACATGAATATTTATTTGAACGAAAAACAATAAAAGTGCAAAAGGGGGAAGGAGGATTCCCAGCTTTAGAAAATTTAGAACTACGCCGCCTTTGGTATGACCTGAGCATAGCTCATAAAATTATCTGCTACAATGTACTTCCTATCAATGACTACTTCAGCTTCAACCACAACAATACACGAGAACACAATAGATTCAAACTTAAAAGTGAACCTCTCCAATCTAGATTGCAGAAAATGTGACTTCAGTAACAGAGTTGTTAATGCCTGGAATGTGCTACCTGACTCTGTGGTCTCTTCCCAAAATCCCCAAAGCCTTAACCAAAGACTATCTAGTATTGACCTCACCCCATTCCTAAGAGGTCTGTAAGGGGCGTGCATAAGAGCACCAGCGTGCCTACCGTCCCTGTCCTAATGTTCCCTTTAGTTGTATTCCTTTTATGTATTCAATTCATGCTTATATTTATATAATTATTTAATATGTATTTGACAAAATAAAATGAATAGAATAGAATAGAATAGAATAGAATAGAATAGAATAGAATAGAATAGAATAGAATTTTTATTGGCCAAGTGTGATTGGACACACAAGGAATGAATGAATGAATGAGTGAGTGAATAGAATAGAATAGAATAGAATAGAATAGAATAGAATAGAATAGAATAGAATAGAATTTTTATTGGCCAAGTGTGATTGGACACACAAGGAATGAATGAATGAGTGAATAGAATAGAATAGAATAGAATAGAATAGAATAGAATAGAATAGAATAGAATAGAATTTTTATTGGCTAAGTGTGATTGGACACACAAGGATCTACCACTTCTTTGGATGCCCTTCCCAAATTGAACACTGCAAGCATGAAAATGAGTCCTCCTTTAGCTTCCAAGGGACCAGGGTGCCTCTGAAGGTCAGTGCTCTAAGTACTAAGAACCCAGCACAAATCTAAGCCTGTATGCACACCAACAGTGAAAATACCCTGCACAGTGTCTCTTGGAAGAGAAGGTTAATTTTCATAGACGTTGGGGTGGCTCTTTTTTTTTTTTTGGCAGGGCAATAAGGGTCTCTAATATCATTAAACCCACTTTAGAAGTCTCTGTGTGTGTGTGTGTGTGTGTGTGTGAGAGAGAGAGAGAGGAGGCTCCGGCTGAGCAAAGCGGCGGCGGGGAGGCAGCGGGGAAAGCGGGAAGTAGTCGGAGATCTGCTTGATGGGGCGGATGGGACCTGGGCAGGCGTCGATGGCCATGTGCTCCTGGATGCTGATGGGCGGCTTGTCGCCTGCGGTGGCTCATGCAGGTGGCGCCCGGGGAAGGAGGCGGCTGCGGGGCTGCTGCGGGAGCCGCTGGTGCTGCTGGTGCTGTTGATGCTGCTGCCGCCGCCGTTGCTGCCGCCAGGAGAGGCCGTCGCCAGCCCGGCCCTGCCGCGCCCGGCGCCCCGGCCACGCTGCTGGCTGCTGGAGGAGGGTGGAGGAGGGACGGGAGGCGAGCAGCGGCGGCGGCGGCGGCGGCGGCGGCGGACGGCAACGGGTGGGCGGTGGAGGTGATGTCACGGCTCTGCCCAGCCCTGCCCAGGCGAGGCCAGCAAAGGGCCGGGCGAAGGCGACCGAGGGGCAGGGCTCGCAGCCCAGCTGAGCCGCTACGGAGGGAGGAGGCGGGGCCGGCTAGGCTCGGGAAGGCAAAGCAGGCGTTCGTCACGGGATAGACTGCTGGGATCCACGGGATAGACTGCTGCTGGAGCTGGTGGCTCGAAGGAAAGGAAGGGAGAGGGGGTGGAGCTCAAGGTTCTTTAGCCCTAGACACCTGCCCGCTAGAAGGGAGGAGATCGGGCGGCCAGTCTCCGGGAAGGTAGGCGGGGCGGATTCTTACCGGGGTAGACTGCTACTGGAGCTGGAAGCTCGAAGGAAGGGAAGGGAGGCGGCTGAGAACGGGCTCGTTTAAGGCTCTTCCAAAGCAGCCCTGCTGAACCGCTTCTGGAGGGAGGAGGCGGGGCGGCTAGGCTCAGGAAGGCAAAGCAGGAGGCGTTAGTCCACGGGATAGACTGCTGCTGGAGCTGGAGGCTCGAAGGAAGGAGAGGGAGAGGGGCGGTGGAGCTCAGGTTCTTTAGCCCTAGACACCTGCCCGCTAGAGAAGGGAGGAGATCGGGTCGGCCAGTCTCCGGGAAGGTAGGCGGGGCGGATTCTTACCGGGATAGACTGCTGGAGCTGGAGGCTCCAAGGAAGGGAAGGGAGGCGGCTGAGAACGGGCTCGTTTAAGACTCTTCCAAAGCAGCCCTGCTGAACCGCTACGGAGGGAGGGAGAGCGGGCCGGCTAGGCTCCAGGAAGGCAAAGCAGGGCGTTCGTCCACCGGGATAGACTGCTGCTGGAGCTGGAGGCTCAAGGAAGGAAGGGAGGGTGGCTGAGGACGGGCTCGTTTAAGGCTCTTCCAAAGCAGCCCTGCTGAACCGCTACGGAGGGAGGGAGAGCGGGCCGCAGTAACTGAGAAAAGCCTGGCGAGGCGGCTGGGCTACCTTCTGGCCTCGCGAGTCGGCCGTCCGTCCGTCCGTCACTTCTCGGCTCGGCAGCGGTTTTGAAAAGGTTCCGTCGCTGGGTTTGGGACTTTTGTTTTTTAAAAAACACCACCTTCCTTTTCTCCCTAGTTGGGGCGTTTTCCCAGTTCCCTGTTTTTTCCGCCTTGCCTGTTGAGTTTTACCTGACAAGTTTCTTGCGCTTCCCTCGACCTCCCTCCTCCGTCCTTTCCCTTCCCCTCCCTCCCTCCCTGTCTTGTTTGTAGCCCCAGCGTCCCCTTTCGGTTGTATTTAAATCCAGAGCTTGAAACCTCCTCAGTGGGAGGAGAGGAACGGCGATTTGGCAGCTGACCGCACTTGCACGGGCTGGGTAAGGAGAGCCTGACGGCACCAAGGGCGCCGGGGAGGGAGAAAAGAAGAAGCAGCCAAGAAAAAGGGGTGGGGTGGGGTGGGGAAATGAATTTAGGAGGCGGCGTGTGTGTGTGTGTGTGTGTGTGTGTGTGTGTGTGTGTCTGCGCGCCCGTCCGCGAGGAATGCCAGCTATTTCTTTGAAGGGGCGGGTGTGTAGCCAGGCGCCTTCCTTCGCTTGAAACCCGGAGGGTTTTCACTCTTCGCTCCCTGCGTGTGTATTTGTCAACAATTATAACTCTTGATCGGGTCCTTTCCTTGCCTCGCCTCTCCCTCGTGCCCTCTCTGTCAACGCTGTCAACAATTATAACTAACGCGCGGGTAATTGTGCGTGAGGGGGTGTGCGCGTGTGTCCACATAGGAATAAGTACGCATGCGCGCGCACTAACGAGAGCTAGCTGCCTGCGGTAGAAAGGACTCACTGCAAGAGGAAGGGCTGAACGGCTTGGCTCGAGTATAAGCCGAGGGGGCGCTTTTCAGCACAAAAAACGTGCTGAAAAACTCGGCTTATACTCGAGTATATACGGTACTTATTTTTTGACCAGATAGGTACTTGGATTCATTTTGATGAAAAAATCAATGGCACGTAACAGAATATCCAGCACAAACATATTCCAAGATAAACACAAGCTAATTCAGATAGATTCAATTCAAATATATTTATATAAATTCAGCTACATTAATACAATATGCTGCTTCTAGAAATGCCATATTGAACAACTTTTGATATTTTGTTTACAGTAGCAATTCTATTGAGAAATTAGAAAATGGTGTTATTTCTCAGATGAATTCACACTTAGAGGATTGCGAAGATTAAGCAATCCAAGACAAAGCAAGATAGTTGTTTTTCATTCGATCATCAGTTCAAGGAAATTCTCATATGGAACATAAATCAGTGCCATTCGAGAAAGTAATTTTTGCAACAAAACGTAATGATGTATGAAAAAAAGCTAATTGTATGATGATACTTCAAACTTTGGGCCCCAGAAAAGGAATACAAAAATATAGACAACCATTAGATAGATGGCAGCAAAGGGTTGGAACTTTCTGTATCTCTGCTGCTATTTAGTTGTCTTGAATTTCTGCAATCCAGGTGGTGTAACCCTACTAAATTCTGCAGTTTATGAATCATGGAAACTTGGTTCATACTTGTGCTTGACATACGGCTAAAGTTGAGCCCAAAATTTCTGTTGCTTAGCAAGATGATTGTTGAGTGAGCATTCCCCCATTTTATAACCTTGCCACAGTTCTTAAGTCCATGATGGCGAACCTATGGCACGGGTGCCAAAAGTGGCACGTAGAGCCGTCACCCATTGCTCTTCCAGATTCCAGTGCGCCGGCCAGCTGGTCTTCATGCGGAAGCGCCGGAAACCAGAAAAGCACCGGCAGTGTGCATCTGCGCGCTGGGAAGCTGATCTTTTGGTTTCTGGTGCACGTGCGTGCCAGGTGTGCACCAGAAACTGGAAGACAATTTTCCTGGCAGCTGCTCTTCCGGTTTCCAGCATGCGCACGCATGCACTCCCATTTCGGCACTTGGTGCTGAAAAGGTTCGGCAACACTGTCTTAAGTGAATCACTGCAGCTGTTAAGTTAGTAACAGTTGTTAAATGACTTCCCCATTGACTTTGCTTTTAGAAGGCCACAAAAGATATCACATGACCCTGGGACACTGCAACCATCATAAATACATGCCACTTACAAACATCCAAATTTTGATCATGTGACATGGAAGTATTGTAATGGCCATACATGTGAAAATGGTCGTAAGACTTTTTTCAGTGGCCATAACTTTGAATGGTCATTAAACAAATGGCTGTAAATCAAAGATGTATGGCAAGTAAGTATAAAATACTGGCCATTGTGCAGATGAAACTGTCTATTTAACTCTGGGTTACATATCTATATGAAGTACCTATGTGTACCTACAAGGAACTTGCGAATACACAGTAACAACAAACCTTGGTTTACACCTAAACTTAAGCAGCTACGACATTCCAAAGAGGAAGCCTACAAAAAAGGTGATAAAATGCTGTACAATCAGGCCAGAAATGCACTAACAAGGGAGATAAGAGCAGCAAAAAGAAGCTACTCTGAAAAGCTAAAGAATCAGTTTTCAGCAAATGAGCCAGCAAACATGTGGAAAACTCTTAAAAATATCACCGGCTATGGCAAACCTCCTTCCCAGGCTGAAGGTAATCAACAACTGGCAGATGACCTGAATGAGTTTTACTGCAGGTTTGAAAGGAAACTACAGCCACCTATCTCCACAACCCCCATCTCAGACACACCAACAACAGCCAAGCCTCCTACAACTGACCCCATTTCATTGGGTTCACAACCCCTAGTGATCACAGAAAAGGAAGTGCAGGACCTATTTCACAGACAAAAGCCAGGAAAAGCTCCAGGCCCAGACAAGATAACTCCTTGCTTAAAAGTCTGTGCTGACCAATTGGCCCCCATCTTCACCCATATTTTCAATAAATCACTAGAGATGTGTTATGTTCCTTCTTGCTTCAAACGCTCTATCATCATCCCAGTGCCGAAGAAGCCCACCATCAAGGAACTGAATGACTACAGACCAGTTACTTTAACATCTGTAGTCATGAAAACCTTTGAAAGGCTAGTGCTTTCCTACCTGAAAACCATCACGGATCCACTGTTAGACCCCTTGCAATTTGCATAACGAGCAAATAGATCAACAGATGATGCTGTTAATATGGCTCTGCACTACATCCTACAACATCTTGAGTCTCCAAAGACCTATGCAAGGGTCCTTTTTGTAGACTTTAGTTCAGCATTCAGTACCATCATTCCAGACATTCTTCTAACTAAGCTAAACCAGCTACAGGTACCGGAACAGACTTGTAAGTGGATCACAAGCTTCCTAACAAACAGGAAGCAGCAGGTGAAGCTAAGCAAGATCACATCAAATACCTGTACAATTAGCACAGGGGCCCCCCAAGGCTGTGTGCTCTCCCCACTTCTCTCTGTATACCAATGACTGCATCTCCAATGATCCATCTGTTAAGCTACTGAAGTTCGCAGATGACACAACAGTGATTGGTCTCATTCGAGACAATGATGAATCCGCATATAGACGAGAGGTCGAACGACTAGCCTTGTGGTGCAACCAAAACAATCTGGAACTGAACACACTCAAAACCGTAGAAATGGTGGTAGACTTTAGGAGAAACCCTTCCATACTTCCACCTCTCACAATACTTGACAACACAGTATCAACAGTAGAAACCTTCAAATTTCTGGGTTCTATCATATCGCAAGATCTCAAATGGACAGCTAACATCGAAAACATCATTAAAAGGACAACAAAGAATGTTCTTTCTCGCCAACTCAGTAAGCTCAAACTGCCCAAGGAGCTGCTGATCCAGTTCTACAGAGGAATTATTGAGTCTGTCATTTGCACCTCTATAACTGTCTGGTTCGGTTCTGCAACCCAACAAGAAAAACACAGACTTCAGAGGATAATTAGAACTGCAGAAAAAATAATTGCTACCAACCTGCCTTCCATTGAGGACCTGTATACTGCACGAATCAAGAAGAGGGCCGTGAAAATATTTGCAGATCCCTCGCATCCTGGACATAAACTGTTTCAACTCCTACCCTCAAAACGACGCTATAGAGCACTGCACACCAGAACAACTAGACACAAGAACAGTTTTTTCCCGAAGGCCATCACTCTGCTAAACAAATAATTCCCTCAACACTGTCAGACTATTTACTGAATCTGCACTACTATTAATCGTTTCATAGTTCCCATCACCAATCTCTTTCCACTTATGACTTTTTTTGCTGGCAATCCTTATGATTTATATTGATATATTGACCATCAATTGTGTTGTAAATGTTGTACCTTGATGAACGTATCTTTTCTTTTATGTACACTGAGAGCATATGCACCAAGACAAATTCCTTGTGTGTCCAATCACACTTGGCCAATAAAATTCTATTCTAAGCACTAACTAGGCCTGGATCCTTGCAAGTGCTGCATAATTCAGCAGCTCCAAAGTTTTAGATCAACTTTCCGTGGTCTTCTCTACAGATGTATGAGTCTGTGGCTGACTGAAAAGGTGAGAATTACAGTCTGGGAAAGATTCTGGCTTCTTGAAATTCAGCATGTTTCCTTTGCCTCTTTCAGCACTGATCAAACAACTTCACCTAGTGACATCCAGGTATTTTACAATATTTAAGGACAGAAAATAGATTTAATACTTGATTTAATGAATGAAAAAAGTATTTTTCTAAGTATTTAGCATCTCGGATAAAAAACAGTTCCTAATTTCCAGAGATTTGATAGAAATAGCCTATACAACATTATTCTCTTCAGGATGAGTGCAAGGTATGTGTGTTTTTTATACCATACCAAGTTTGTCTGCATTTAGTCTTCCAAAACAATTTTACAAAGGTTGGGACTTTTCTTTGAAGAAGGATGAGTAAGGAAAAAATTTGATCTAGGCTTCTTCAGGGCTGCCAGCAATTTGATTCCTCCCACTTTCTCAATGTAAATGCCTCTTACTACGTATTAGTTAAGGGATGGTTCTTGCAACATCTGTGTGTGGGTGTTGCACTAAACAGCTGCCAAATGTTAAGATAGTTTGTGACTGGATTGCGTTTTGTTCCCACCTTCCGTGTTAATTGGACATTTAAGGCATCTGCAAGATTTGAAAGTGTTTGTGGTTGGACAGATACATACTTTACTAAGAATTTTTTTTATTTTAATACCTTTACTTCATATTATAAAAATAAAAACCAAAACAGAAGACCATGATGAAGCTGCCAGTTGTTTTTTTGTGCATTGGATATGTTCTGTTAACTCTTGCAGGTAAGTTGTTGACTCTTGCAGGTAAGTTGTTGACTCTGATGGATACTATGTGTAATACTGGTGTAATTCCAGTGTTTTTCTAAAGCAAAGTATTTTAGACTTGAGTAATATCAAAAGCCAACTTATGTATTTCAAGGTTGGTAGGAAACCAACTTATACCAAGTCGTATGTTAATTAATTTAATTCAATAGCATCAATTTGATAGTCAATTGCAACTATGGCATGTGTTGACCACTGACCAATACTTAAGCAAGGCTAGTATCAGAGACCATATGCCTTCCATAGCTGACTTCAGATATGTAGTTGAAGCTTTGAATGAAAATCACTAAAATGAGTTGGGAATTTTTAAAAAAGTGATCTGTCATTTGTTCCTGTGTTCACATTATTACAGAACAATTTCTAATCTAGTTTGAAGCAAAGTATTTAGAAAAGTAGGAGCTAGACAACTGCAGGTATTATTGGATGCTACTGCTTTTTAAAATAGCTTTCAGCTATATTTTAGATTTTTAGAATGAAAATTATCTTGGTTGCATAGATAGCGCGTTCTAAAATAAAAACCTTTCAATACTTAAACTTTTCAACACTTTTGATGCCAACTATTGTGTTTGCTATGTTTTGTTTGCTATGAATAGAACTTGCTCTGTAGAAATAAAATCTCTAACATGATGTTGAGATCATTTTATTTCCTTTTTGTACAAGTTTATTCAGGGTAAAAGTTTATGATGTTTTAACGTGGCATGCCAGAACAACTGCTAAATTATGAAATTATGAATATGTTTGAAATGAATTAAGAAATCATTGGAAACTTATATAGTACAGGCAATATTCATTTAGTTTTATTTCATTGTAAGCCTTTCTACTGAAATATTGAAGCTGATACTGGACTTTACAATGCAAACAATCCCATTCATTACTTAAAATTCTCAAGTTGATTCCGGAACTATAACAATACTTTCATGTATAATTTACAAAATTATCTTAGTTTTTATTAGAATTTTGGAATACAATCCAAGTTAATAGACATAAATAAAAGTGCCAAAATAAATGTACTTTCCAGATATTATAGAACTTTAGTTCCCATAATTTTTACCTCAAGTAGATGATCATGAGAGTTTTATTCAAATAATAATGAAGAACTGTAATATGTAGTATCCTCATACTAACTGTAGTATCTTCTCCATTCAGCAAAGGTATAGCTTTTCCATTTAGTGATAGAAAAAGAAATAATTCAGGCCTGTCTTCTCTTGATTACAATTTGTAGTTATTTTTGTCAAACATAAATAACCAGGAATAAGAGTTGAGTTCAAATGGTAAAAATTTATTACATGCTACCTATACACAAGAATCTGATGTTCAAGGTAAATTGGCGTTAAATTGGCAAATTCACAGGGGGCTGGATGTAGGTCTCTAATGGGAGCGCAAAGATGCCAAACTGATGACATGTTTGATCACGCCACTGAGTCAGCCTGCTCCTCTCCTACAATTTTGTTAATGGAAGATATGACAAATTTAATAAATTATTAAAGTCTCCAGATACTATGAATAATCTCTGAATGTTTCTTAGTGCCTTCTGAATTTAAAAAGTGTTAATCTTTGTATAAATTTGCTGGTCTGTGACCATAATAAATAATGATTGATTGTATAAATTCTATTTCAGCATACAGCTTTGATTGGCAATATCCGTCTGGTGCTTTTGATCAAATGTCTTTAACTACACAATCTGAAACATTTAATGATGAAGTTTATTAGAGTGAAAGCCATTTTTTTCTAAGCTGAAGGAAAAAAATATTACTGGAAAAGTATTGCAACTGGTTTTCTTTGTCTGCAATGGATAAGAATGAGGAATGGGAATGTTAAAGAAGATGGTGAATGTGAATTTAGTAAAAAGTAATCTGTGCACTGTGCAGTCAAGTGAATCTAGATTCTTATTTTTAAATGTTTCAGCCTTTAAGCATAACACTTATTAAGTCAAGTATGTGGACTTTCTTGTTCCAAAATAATTGCATTGGGAGTTGCCTCTTTATGTAACTACAATTATGAATTTACATGCAGAGACAGCTCTAAATGCAAGCAGTGTGCTTTACCAGATGTATTCTTTGTGATAATTATTAATATAAAACATAATAAATGATGTATGTTTGGTAGGGAACTTCCATTTTCCTTCCTTTTCTGCATATGAGCCATATATCAAAAATACTTCTCATATTTGCTATATATTGGTAGCCTGTATTTCCCACCCTCTATCTTTGATTCAATCTTGACTAATAAAGATGATGCTAAAAATATTTTTCACTTACCTCTCACAATAATACAGTAACCTGACTTTTAAAATGTCAATTATATTGTCACAAACTCACATTATTTCATTTATACAACTTCTATGCCACTTTGATATGTCCACGCCCCCTCCCCGTCTTATTTGTTGGATACAAATCAGAAAGAGGCATGACTCAGATAGCATCATGCCGGTGTTATTAATAAACACTGTATAAGTATAGATAGCTATATTTCATTTGTGCCAAAGATCACTCTAGTAATTTCTAAATCTACATAGAAATTTTATTCGCTTTCCCTCCCAATTTACACCACAGTGATCATATATTCTTTCCACATTTCCATAATCCTTTTGAGATTTGGTACTTGACTGCTTGATTGTCATTTTAGTCCAATTTTAAACCTAGTTTCTTTTCACTAGACCAGTTTTTCACAGTGTCAGTGTTTTATAACAACTTTTTTTTCACGCTTACCATCAACTTCTTCTTTGTTATTTTTTCCACAGCCCATTATTTATGATTTTTGTACTTTCATCTCTTCATGCTAAAAATTCTAGCCCATTATTGCTTTGTAATAGGGAAGAACTGCACTGTTACTGATGGTGTAACAACTATGCAGCAACTTTCCCCACAGTTATTTGTGAAGATTTGGTGAAATTAGTTGTTCATTTAACACATTTTTCAAGGATTGAATTCCAGATTATAGTGCAGTCCAACCTTTTACTCAGCCCAGTAACCAGTGCTCTTCGTTTCTGCGTTGAGTACAGTAATCATTTTTGCCCTTCCCATATTTTATGAACCTTATTCATGCCATTTTATGAATGCTGTCCTCTTGGTGTTGAGTAAGCAATCTAAATAGACCAATACATCAGTCAACTAGTCAATAAAAATAATAATCTCCAAACAGTATTTCCTTGATCTGTTCTGATCCTTTTCCTGCATTTGCTTTTGCAATAAGAAAACAATTTATAAAATAAGGACACTGGAGGTGGAGAAAGGCAGCCTGATAGTGTTGGGCAAATGACAAAGAGGTCCTTCAGACTGACTGGAAAAGAGGATATAGTAGCAAAACACAATGGTGTCCTGACTTCAGTTTGGGACAGAGGAACTTGGCAAAGGGAGCTGAGAAGAGTAAACTTTGAACCAATAAGATACCATTCATCTCACAATGTCAGAAGTTTGCACTGAACCAAAGTTGAATCAACTGACAAAAATGCTCATAGAACATTGGGGTCACACTTGACATGGTGGGGACATAGGAATTAGCCAGTCTCTGATACAGTCTTTCTACATGTCCATAATATAACTGAAATCATTGTGCTGTCAGATGGTCAGCCCTTGGAAATAGACATAATCTAGAATTTTAATGGGATTAAGGGATTCTTACAGAATCTTGAAGACCTGCCAAAACGTCTCCTGACTTCAATTTATATTGTATTTAAGCCGATTGAGAAATATTTCTTTGGGGTTTCTTGCTTACACAAATCAGATCTTTTTTTTCCTAACAGCTCTACATACTCCTAACCTCAATCACACTGTCATTACAGAATACCACACTCTGGGTCCATCAATCAGGCACATGACTTGTCACAAAAAAATAAGGTGTAATTCTTTTTGGAAAAAATATAGTGTATATTTTCTCACCGGAATTCATAATCAGAAAGTTTCTTTTTCTTTTGTTCAGTAAAAATTGAATTTGCAGTGAATTTCAGCTGCTTATTTCAGATGTCTCCTATGCATTCTACATAATATATCTCTGCAATATTCATATAACTGAGTTGTTGGTTATTGAAAGCTCATAGAACTTGTCGTTGTGAATTTATCTGCCATTGATCAAAAATCTTTTGGACAGAAGATTTTAAGACTAATGAGGGGCAAAAAGGGAAAAAGAGTCCATTAGAAACTATATTCAGGAACTGAGTAAATAACAGTACATTTGCATTATTCCTAACATTAAGGATGCCACGATCAACCTCACTATGAGAGATTACCATATACAATGTCACAATATTTTTACAGGCCACCCTATGGGAACATGGAGCCATGGAGGACTCATGGCTCATTAATGAGTATTTCAGTAATGGCTGCTGGTGGCATATTTATTATTATTTATTATTATTTATTATTTATTGAATTTTTATACCGCCCTTCTCCCGAAGGACTCAGGGTGGTGTACAGCCGGAGATAAAATACAAAATATGTACAATTAAAACAAATTAAAACATATCAAAATTACAAAAACGGCTAATAATTAAAATTAAATTTAAAATATTTAAGAATATTAATAAAACCCCAATTTAAAATCAAACTATTATGCCAGTCCCGCTTGAATAAATAAGTATGTTTTTAGCTCACGACGGAAGGTCCGAAGATCAGGCACTTGACGTAGGCCAGTATCTTCATACAACTAGCAATATATACTATGTAGAATATGTACATGTAGATGTAATGACTGTATGGAACATATCAAGAGTTTTATTCTGACATATGGAATATAAACAAGTTGATTAGGCCAAGAAAAAAGAGAACAATGTGTTTTTAAACTCTTTAATGTTTGTGTTTCTTTTGATAGACGATGGTGATTTTGACTTAAAAGATGCTCTTGACCCAAGTAAGTATATTAGAAAATTGAAAATTGTTAATGAACAAGGCAAATGTTTTCACTAAACTGAATTCTGTTTCAGCTTATTTTGAAGGTGGACAACATTCTTCTCATGGCCACCAGTAGATATTTCTTTTTAAGCCCACTAGACTTCCTGCATTGATTTTTAATTGATTTTTTTTTTTAAATGAATTGGATGTGACATGTTGCAAACTCAAGCCTCAGTGTTTAACATCCTAATTATTTTCAATACTGCTTCAGCACATGGGGTCCCATAAGGATTCTTAGAAAATTAAAATGATGGATGACTACAACTAGAGTCTTTGTTTAAACAATGTATTCCCACCAAATTAGATATGGCAAAACTATATATAATAATAATAATAATATCAAAGTTGGAAGGGACCTTGGAGGTCTTCTAGTCCAACCCCCTGCCCAGGCAGGAAACCCTACACCATTTCAGACAAATGGCTATCCAACATTTTCTTAAAAATTTCCAGTGTTGGAGCATTCACAACTTCTGCAGGAAAGTTGTTCCACTAATTAATTGTTCTAACTGTCAGGAAATTTCTCCTTAGTTTAGGTTGTTTCTCTTCTTGATTAGTTTCCACCCATTGCTTCTTGTCCTGCCCTCAGGTGCTTTGGAGAATAGTTTGACTCCCACTTCTTTGTGGCAACCTCTGAGATATTGGAACACTGCTATCATGTCTCCCCTAGTCCTTCTTTTCATTAAACTAGGCATACCAAGTTCCTGCAACCGTTCTTCATATGTTTTAGCCTCCAGTCCCCTAATCATCTTCGTTGCTCTTCTCTGCACTCTTTCTAGAGTCTCAACATCCTTTTTACATCGTGGCGACCAAAACTGAATGCAATATTCCAAGTGTGGCCTTACCAAGGCATTATAAAGTGGTATTAACACTTCACGTGATCTTGATTCTATCCCTCTGTTTATGCAGGCCAGAATTGTGTTTGCTTTTTTGGCAGCTGCTGCACACTGCTGGCTCATATCTAAATGGTTGTCCACTAGGACTCCAAGATCCCTCTCACAGTTACTACTACTGAGCAAGGTACCACATATCCGGTACCTGTGCATTTTGTTTTTTTGGCCTAAATGTAGAACTTTACTTTTTTCACTGTTGAATTTCATTTTGTTAGATAGTGCCCAATGTTCAAGTCTGTCAAGATCTTTCTGTATCTTGAGCCTATCTTCTGGAGTGTTGGCTATTCCTGCCAGCTTGGTGTCATCTGCAAATTTGATGAGTTCCCCATCTATCCCCTCGTCCAAGTCATTGATGAAGATGTTGAAGAGTACTGGTCCTAAAACAGAGCCTTGGGGTACTCCACTGCATACTTCCCTCCATGTGGATGTAGTTTCATTGAGGACTACACGTTGAGTGTGGTTGGTCAGCCGGTTATGAATCCATCTGGTGGTGGTGCTGTCCAACCCACATTTTTCTACTTTATCTAGTAGTAGGTTATGGTCTACTTTATCAAATGCTTTACTGAAGTCCAAGTAAATTATATCGACAGCATTCCTCTGGTCTACTAATTTTGTCACTTTGTCAAAGAATGCAATAAGATTAATCTGGCATGATCTGTTTTTGACAAACCCATGTTGGCTTTTGGTTATTATTTTGTTTGCTTCTAGGTGTTCGGTGATTCGTTGCTTGATTATCTTTTCCAGAATCTTCCCTGGTATTGAGGTTAGGCTGATAGGTCTATAGTTTCCTGGATCTGTTTTTTTTTCCTTTTTTGAAGATGGGAACTACATCAGCTCTTTTCCAGTCCTTGGCAGTTCCCCTGTGCTCCAGGATCATTGAAAGATATAGTTCAGTGGTTCTGAGATTTCGTCTGCCAGTTCCTTCAGAACCCTGGGGTGTAATCCATCCAGTCCTGGTGATTTGAACTCGTCTAGGGTAGACAGATGTTCACTTACCATTTTTTCCCCTATTTTAACTTGTGTTCCTAATCTGTTTTTTGTGGTGCTGTTTTTGATAGGTTGGATTGTTTTTTCCTTTTGTGTAAAGACAGATGCAAAATATGAGTTAAGTAGATCTGCTTTCTCCCTGTTGCTTGTCACCTTCTTGCCACTTTCTCCCAGCAATGGGCCAATTGTTTCTTTGACTTTTTTCTTGTTTTTAACATGTTGGAAGAAGCTTTTTTTGTTATTTTTTACTTTTGTCACTAGCCTTTGTTCATTGTGAGCCTTAGCTTTCCTCACTTCATCTTTACAGGCTCGGGCTATTTGCTGATATTCTGCCTTAGTTATTTGCCCCTCTTTCCACTTTTTATATGTGTCCTTTTTGTCTTTCAATTTGTCAGATAGTTCTTTATGCATCCATGCTGGTTTCTTTTGAGATCTGTTATTTTTCTTCCTCATTGGTATTGTGCTAGACTGGGCTTTTATAATCTCACTTTTCAAAATTTCCCAAGCTTCTTGAGTTGTTTTCCCCTTGAAGATTCTCATCCATGGGAATCCTTCTCAAACTCTCTCTGAGTTTATTGAAATTAGCTCTCTTGAAGTCCAAGACTCTAGTTTGACTTTGTTCTACTACTTGTGTTTGCATAATGTTGAATTCCAATATTGTGTGATCACTTGCCCCCAAGATTCCTATAGCTTCAACATCTTCTATCATTTCATCTCTGTTAGTGAGAATTAAGTCCAATATGGCTGATCCCCTTGTTCCCTTCTCTACTTTTTGGGAAACAAATTTGTCTGCTAGGTTTGTTAGGAACCTGTTGGATTTTCCACTTGGTGCAGAGTTTGTCTCCCAATTGATGTCAGGGTAGTTAAAATCCCCCATTACTACTGTAATGTGCTTCCTACATACCTTAGTTAGCTGACTAACTAGGTACTAACTAACTAACAATAATATCATTGATATGTCACAAAATTTTAAACATGTGGCCCTGCATGCAGTCCTGGACAGCTGGTAATGCAGCCCCACAAGATTGTTTTACATTATTATGTGATTTTAGCAATATTTATATATATTAACTCTATTATATATTTTATATGTTGCCCAAGACAATTCTTCTTCAAACCAAAAGGTTGGACATCCATGTTCTAGACCAGGGGTATCAAACTCACGGCCCGCAGGCCGAATGCATCACGTGCTGGCGAAGCCCTCACCCGGTTTATCAAAAAGGGAAAAAGTGTTTATACATCACATGACGACTCTGTGACAATGCGAGTTTGACACCCCTGATCTAGCTCAGTGTTTTTCAAATTTGACAACTTTAAGATATGTGGACTTCAACTTCTAGAAGCCAGCTGTGGAATTCTGGGAGTTAAAATCCACATATCTTTATATTGCTGAGTTTAAAAAATAGTGATCTAGCCTAAAGCTCTGCTAAAGCTCTACTTTTTCCTAGTAGGTTACCACCCAAATATAGCCAGGTACAAACTGATCCTTTTTAACTTTTCAAGATCAGCCAATGTAAGCTGTACACACTCCAAAGAATATAAATACATACATCTTTATAAAAATGATATTTATTCATATTCATATGCATCTAATTAGTGAGTGATATTTAACATAGCATGTTTCATAACATTCTTTACTAAGCAATACTGCAGTATATTAATTTAGAAACAGTTATCAAATACAGAAAATATACTTCCAGGCAATCTTAGAGATAAAATATTTGTGAAATTGAATATATCTTGAAGCTAAATTCCCTTTGATTGAACATGGAAATATTCAGTATTTGTTTCTTGTCATTTTTAAAAAATTAAAAGTCCTGAAAATTGCATCCCTTTGAAAGGAACTTTTTTCACAGGACAATCATATAAATATCTCAACCCCATAGAATAGGTTTAGGAATAAGCAACCTTTTCTTTGCATTTAAAAAAATTACTTAAGAAGCCAAAGGAGACACGAGTGTGATTTCTGGCTTGATTTTCAGCCATTTTTAAGAATACCATTGATAAATTTGTAAAGAATACTGGAAGCTTAAAATACCTTTTTAATTTTTGTGGCTCCTGAAAATAACAAATATGAATTCTATGATATTAATAGTTATTACTAGACATGTGTTCTTGGCAATTTAGGGAGTCTTAAAAGTGAAGAGTTCAGTTGCCCAGCTTGGGCTAATTCTGAGGGTTTATTTCCAGTAAAGAGAAGATAGGATTGTGTTGCCAGCATCACAATGAGTTTTAGAATTGTCTACTAGTTTTTATTTAATGTAAGCCTTCTTTTTGATAATCTTAATAATACAGTACTGTTCATTTACTTTGCTTAGATGATAAGCCTTCTGAACCAACAAAAAAGCCACCAGGGGGTAAGCATTAAATTGCAGCTGATCAAATAAATAAGGTAAAGGTAAAGGTTCCCCTCGCACATATGTGCTAGTCATTCCCGACTCTAGGGGCGGTGCTCATCTCCATTTCAAAGCCAAAGAGCCAGCGCTGTCCGAAGATATCTCCGTGGTCATGTGGCTGGCATGACTAAATGCCAAAGGTGCACGAAACACTGCTACCTTCCCACCAAAGGTGGTTCCTATTTTTCTACTTGCATTTTTTACATGCTTTTGAACTGCTAGGTTGGCAGAAGCTGGGACAAGTAGCGGGAGCTCACCCCATTATGTGGCACTACGGATTCGAACTACTGAACTGCTGACCTTTCAATCAACAAGCTCAGCGTCTTAGCCACTGAGCCACCGCGTCCCTAATGATCAAATAAATACCACAATGCTAAAGCTTTCTCTGTGTCATATCTAAAACTACAACTGAAACTTTCCCAACAGCCTTTGAGGAGTTTTTCCTAACTGCTGGTTTTGACCGTTTCTGGAGTGGTTTGCTGACCGTTTTCCAGAGTGCAACTCCTGCTTAATTCTTAAAGATGAATGCCATTTCTTCCTGCCCCTTTCCATCAATTGCCCATTCCTAATGGTTATTGTAAGATAAGCAAAGATGATAATAATATTCCAGTAACAGGAATAATAATTGGCATTTATGGGCATTGTAATCCAAAGTGTTCTTCTGGAGAAGAATAGATTAAAGAAATTTTTATTGTTCCTAAAAAAATAACATGTACGATAAAGAGATTTACTTTATATCTGGAAATATTTATCGTAGGTAACAGACCTCGACCTAACTTATATCCTGACCTTAGACCATATTCAGATAATCATGGAAACGGTGGTAAGAATGGAATTTGTGTTATTTAGATCCATTCATAATATTTTTCTTTTCACTGGTTTGATTGTGTTTATTGATTTGTAATATATTGATTTAGGGAATTCCTTTAATGGTGGCGGTGGCGGCAGCATTGGAACTGGTAAGATTTCATTTTGTTGTTAAGTTTTGAAATATTTACTACCTTTCCACCCTTTTCATTTAAATCTATACATCACAATTATTGGAACATATTGATCAGCACTTCTAATTTAAGTTTTAGTACTTTAAAGAAAGTATTGTTCATATTAACTATATTAATTAGGTTATAAAGTAGATATATGTCATCAGATTAAGGGAATAGTATGTAAAATTGAACTAAACTGCTCCTGAGATTGAATAGCATCCATGTGAAATGTGAATGTCTATGCAAGAAAACCTGAGTGGCAGTTGGCTGCAGGAATTTGTATGACCTGGAAAGACCTGAGTTGTGAAACAAGACAACAACAATTTCCTTTGATGTTGCTTCCTTGCAAGACTCCTCCTTACCTGACTTTCATTTTAATTCATGCATAGGAGTCTGCTTTGCTATTCCGCACGATTGCTTAAGACTCTGCTTTTCACCATTTACATTTTTTGGATATTGGTAGTTTCCTCACCAAATGACATCAAGCAATTTGCAAGGCACTTCAAAATGCATTTTGGTACACCCGCTAATGTTTCAGATAGATTCTGAAATCCTCAAGAAGAAAAGGAGAGTATGAAAATAAGAGAAAAGTGTAACAAAATAATTAATTTTATTTTTTAGGTGGTTTTAATGACCTAGATCTCAATGATGGGAAACCTTTAGCTCCACGCCCAGCAGGTAATATATAGATTTTTTTTTCCAGGTGACTCATGTTTCTCTACTTTCTCTGACAAAATAATTTAATTGGTAGATTTCTAATTATTTTCTAGCCTGCTTTTTAATATATAAACAGATCATCACATATTATTAATAAGGTATCATATTGATGAAATGGTATGCTCAGAAGTGGTGTCTAGTGTCATTGAAATAACACACATTCTTGCTTATATTATCACATGAATGCTGCACTTATGTCCTTGGGTCCCAATCTCTGACACAGGTTAGAGGGGTCCCATAAATTGTTTTTTTATTCCATCAGTTTTATTCTCTATTTTGAGGATATATTTTCCATAATATGTTGTTGAATATTTTTGATACATGGTACTTTTGGTGCTTGTGGTATTGGTAGTGTGGTATTTTTTTTAAAAAATGCTTTTGTACTTGAAATAACCATGTTATTGACCCTATCTTAGGTGAGAAAGAGCAAACTTCAGGTCAAGGTGGAAATATGGGTAAGAGTTTGCATTTGTTTTATTTTGTTTTTGTGTCTGTGTGATTATTAAGAGTCAAAATGTGTAAATAGTAAATACTGTATATTTTTAAAGTATAATTAATAAAGTGATTTTTAAAAAAAGGTAACTGGAGGTTCCTAGTCTGGAAGTAGCTGAGGACTACTTAGTTGGAAAAAGATTAATTTTTGGTGAAAAATACTTGAGATGATCTGATCTGGAACCAATCCATGTTATTGTTTCTACTCCTCCAGCCTTATCCCAATGTAATTCCTTAATTTTTTTTCAAAACTACTATGCTTACAAAATTTAGTTCAGTCCTTTCACTAAGCAGATAAGCAGAACCATATTTATTTCATTTTATTTCAGTCTTCAGTTGAAATTCAACTGTTAGAATAGAATAGAATAGAATTTTTTATTGGCCAAGTGTGATTGGACACACAAGGAATTTGTCTTGGTGCATATGCTCTCAGTGTACATAAAAGAAAAGATACGTTCATCAAGGTACAACATTTACAACACAATTGATGGTCAATATATCAATATAAATCATAAGGATTGCCAGCAACAAGTTATAGTCATACAGTCATAAGTGGAAAGAGATTGGTGATGGGAACTATGAAACGATTAATAGTAGTGCAGATTCAGTAAATAGTCTGACAGTGTTGAGGGAATTATTTGTTTAGCAGAGTGATGGCCTTGGGAAAAACTGTTCTTGTGTCTAGTTGTTCTGGTGTGCAGTGCTCTATAGCGTCGTTTTGAGGGTAGGAGTTGAAACAGTTTATGTCCAGGATGTGAGGATCTGCAAATATTTTCACGGCCCTCTTCTTGATTCGTGCAGTATACAGGTCCTCAATGGAAGGCAAGTTGGTAGCAATTATTTTTCTGCAGTTCTAATTATCCTCTGAAGTCTGTGTTTTCTTGTTGGGTTGCAGAACCGAACCAGACAGTTATAGAGGTGCAAATGACAGACTCAATAATTCCTCTGTAGAACTGGATCAGCAGCTCCTTGGGCAGTTTGAGCTTACTGAGTTGGCGCAGAAAGAACATTCTTTGTTGTCCTTTTTAATGATGTTTTGATGTTAGCTGTCCATTTGAGATCTTGCGATATGATAGAACCCAGAAATTTGAAGGTTTCTACTGTTGATACTGTGTTGTCAAGTATTGTGAGAGGTGGAAGTATGGAAGGGTTTCTCCTAAAGTCTACCACCATTTCTACGGTTTTGAGTGTGTTCAGTTCCAGATTGTTTTGGTTGCACCACAAGGCTAGTCGTTCGACCTCTCGTCTATATGCGGATTCGTCATTGTCTCGAATGAGACCAATCACTGTTGTGTCATCTGCGAACTTCAGTAGCTTAACAAATGGATCATTGGAGATGCAGTCATTGGTATACAGAGAGAAGAGAAGTGGGGAGAGCACACAGCCTTGGGGGGCCCCTGTGCTAATTGTACAGGTATTTGATGTGATCTTGCTTAGCTTCACCTGCTGCTTCCTGTTTGTTAGGAAGCTTGTGATCCACTTACAAGTCTGTTCCGGTACCTGTAGCTGGTTTAGCTTAGTTAGAAGAATGTCTGGAATGATGGTATTGAATGCTGAACTAAAGTCTACAAAAGGACCCTTGCATAGGTCTTTGGAGACTCAAGATGTTGTAGGATGTAGTGCAGAGCCATATTAACAGCATCATCTGTTGATCTATTTGCTCGGTATGCAAATTGCAAGGGGTCTAAAAGCGGATTCGTGATGGTTTTCAGGTAGGAAAGCACTAGCCTTTCAAAGGTTTTCATGACTACAGATGTTAGAGCAACTGGTCTGTAGTCATTCAGTTCCTTGATGGTGGGCTTCTTCGGCACTGGGATGATGGTAGAGCGTTTGAAGCAAGAAGGAACATAGCACATCTCTAGTGATTTATTGAAAATATGGGTGAAGATGGGGGCCAATTGGTCAGCACAGACTTTTAAGCAAGAAGGAGTTATCTTGTCTGGGCCTGGCGCTGCATTACTGCATTAATTTCCTGCATTAATTTACTTTAATTAATAATTAAATTTAATTAATAATTAATACATTAATAAATTAATTATTAATTAATTACTGCATTAATTTCCCTTCACTACTGATGTTGCTGGCTTGGGAAAATGAGATAACTTCTTGAAACTTCAGAATTTATTTATTTATCACATTTCAAAGCCACCTAAGTTATTCTGGCTGGTTTATAAATGCCTTACCTCTATTACAATCCATAACTCTGACTTGTTTATATCCTGGATTTCAATAGAATTTTATTCTAAATGTCTTTGGCCTATAAATTAAATCGGAATGATGCATACCAAGAGCTGAGAGGTCACACTGGATCTTTATCCTCAATATGTAGGTAGACTCTTACCTGGTTAAGGGAGTTTGAGACCTCCCTATAGAAATGTTAAAACAAGCCACCATGGTATCAGAATGGTTACTCCTGCATCATGAAGTCATCACAGAAAATATACATCATATTGCCTGAAGCAAATATATATATTTACATTATGACATGTCACAGTTGGCCCTCCCTTTCCAACTATCTACATATACCCATGGGCTCCTCCTAACCTCTAAACAAACAGCCAAGATTTTGATCTGTTTAATTTAATACAGGGGAGGTTGAGAAACCAGATTCTAAACTTCTTATCCTCTGGTTTCTCATGTACTGATTCCAAAAGACAAGTGATCATCAGGGAAAAATGGGTTTCACTTTAAGACAGACAAAGTAATTTCTTGCCACCAAACCTAGTCAAACATTTGGGTTGGAAGGTTCTTATGTTTTTCATTCTATCCATCCCAAATGACAGCATCATTCTAATTCATTGATATTTACATGATTTGGGCGATGATGAAGAAATTTCATTATAATACATGTAGTCCTCAACTTACAACCATTCATTTAATGACAGTTCAAAGTTACAATAGCATTGAAAAATGATTTAGGACCATTTTTCACATTTATGACCATTGCAGTATCTCCATGGTCACATGATCAAAATTTGCATGCTTGGCAATTTGCTCATTTTTATGACGGTTGCAGTGTCCTGGGATCATGTGATTACCTTTTGTCACCTTCTGATAAGCAAAGTCAATGGGAAATCTAGATTCATTTAACAAGCATGTTATTAACTTAACAACTGCAGTGATTCACTTAATAACGGAGGCAAGAAAGGAAATACAATGGGGCAAAACGTAGTTAACAACTGAAATATTTAGTAACAAAAATCTTGGACTCAATTGTAGGCCTACGTCAAGGACTACCTGTAGTGGTATTCTTAACTAGGTTTTATCCTGTCCTTAGCTGATTCTGCTACGACAGCTCAGATTACATCTCCTGTTGTTGCTGTAGCTGTGATGCTGACTGTTGGTGCCATAGCTGGTTATACTGCTTATAAGCAGAAAAGATACTGTTTTAAACCAAGAGGTAAGACTGATTACTTTAAGTGTTATAAAGTCTCTAAAATCAATATTAGATGCCATATCTTAGATAAGACTTGAGAATGTCTTCATTATATATGGGACATACTGTATTAGAGACGGGTTTCTTCTCACAACAGTTAGGGAAGTCTTACAGTATTTCCAATGGGATCAATCAATCATTTTTAGTGAGTCTTACTTTTATGATGGAAGGGGTAAAGGAAAATAAAAAGCTAAAAAGAAAAAAAACCAAAATTCTATGCTATTTTTTTTAGTTTGCTGCTACAGAAACAGATAATAAAATTTCATTCAATAACATTACAATGCCTTATTAAGAAAAAACTAAAAGCTTCATTGTTTAAGATCCACCTATAAAGAATGTTGTTTTGTTCTCTCTCTAAATTATATTTTGAGTACTTTTGTCGAGTTATAATTTCTGTCTGTTCCATTTGAGTAGTGTTTTATATGCCTCCTTTAAGAATTGACTAGCATCAGAAATATGCTTTGGATATGAACCATCAGTAAGGACATTTGATTGAATTTGTGGCTGAGCTTCTTGAGCATGTGTTGGATCATAGCCCTTAAATTATCATGTTCTCCCTCAGGTGCTCTCTTAGACTGAAATCCCAGGCAAATGTATTTTACACTTCCTTATCCTGCACAAGTCTAATCCCTAAAGGCTTTTGGAACAACCCTGTGCCTTTATTTTGAGGTCAGATCCACTGTATCAATGCTACTTATTCTCATGAATGTCTATGTTACAGTGCATTTTTATTCAAGAGTGAAGGTGTTTTCTAGAAAAGCCTCTTACAATACACTTAGTCTATCTCATTCACACACAAAAAATGTAAATGCCAGACTTAATTACCTTCCATTCCATTCTATTATTTCTTCCATTTGTTTTCTTACCAAAGAAATTATATTTTTGATTGAACTAGCACACTAGATGCATCCAGGGGTATATGTTGCATATTATTTGTAATGTGTTGTATTATTATTTGTGACATAGTACCTTTTTTTTATATTAACACGCACACTTATGTTTTAGGTGAAGCAGTTGCATAAACCATTCAAAAATGATCTAAGAAATATTGAGTTCCACAAGATCATCAACAAATGAAGGAACTGCATACTGTAATAACTATGATGCTGTCACTAAGATTTTATGTAATGAGGCATTTTATTTTTGTGTATAAAAACTAAAGAACACAGTTTTCAAAATGTGATTGATTAATGATACTGTATATACTGCTCTACATTTTATGCATAGTAAAAATACACTATATGGGTTTTTTTCCCAGGGTTAGAAACATTTTATGTTCTGTTTATTTAAAATAACTGGATCCAAACAATCAGAATCTCAATTTCACTCTTGGTATACAGTTTATAAACTATAAAGTTTATAGTTAAGGCTCTTTATGTGCTCTTTTTCAGATCTTCAGGATTACTTAAAAATCTATGGGGTGTTGATGCACTGAGATGTGGAAAGATGCACACATGTCCTCTCTCTAGTTTAGCTATACTGCATCAGTGTTCAGGGAAACATTGTACTTCTCTAACTTTATAAATTAAATTTCATTGAAACAAACAAGATTGGTTATCTTCCTACATTAGTTACCTGAAACCACCAACAAAGTCAGGCTTATGCACCCAGATGCCTTTTAGCATTTAAACTTGAGTGCTATATGCTTTGTTGTTTAAAGGTCAAGGGATAGTTCACCTATTTTGGAGTGTGACTAGCTGAAATGTTAATTTGGTGATACAATACCAGGTGCTGAAAAATAAACATAGATTGTGGTCATAGTTAGGAAAGAGAGAGGTCAGGAATACAATGGAATATGTGAATGGTTTTTCTCTTTAATTTAGGGGATTTTTCCCCTTCTTTCTTTAGTTCTAATATATAATATATTGCCATGTATATTAATTTTCTGCTGATAAATTCTTGTAAATCTATGTAAGTGCAAAGTTTTCTTCAAGTTAAATTTGACTCCCAGATTTAAGTTTGAAACAGAACTACGTCCTAATGAACCTTTGTTGAAATATGAGCCAGAAATACAAGTGAAATAATGTGTGATAAAATAGCTAAAAATTTTGGTTCCAATATACAATTGGATCAGTGGGAAAATATGTAGTTAGAAGGATTGAAATTTATATTATAATTTTAATCTTGAAGATAATTTTTACAAAATTGTATTTATTTATTTATTACATTTTTTACACATTGCCCATCTCATGTAAATGACCAATGATGTATAATTGGTATCTGTCACCTAAGAAATTGTCTAGAATGTATAAAGTAAAATACAATGTATTTTGAATCTTTGTTTAAAATAAGAACAACATGAAGGGGACATTTTATCATATTTGTGGACACATAGAAAGGTTAGAAAATTTTGGAATCAAACATATACATTAAATCAGAATATTTTAAAGACTAAAGTACAATTGAAAACAGAGGCTTTTCTTTTGGGAGTAATACACAAGCAATTAGAAAAGTATGGTGCTTTGTTTTTGTATATGACAAATTTCAGTGAGATGGTTATATGCTCCAAAATGGAAAGGTTCCACGTTACCTACAATGAAGGAACAGTTGGTGAAGACAATGGAGCTAACAAAGATAGCTAAATTAACTTCTTTGATTAGAGAAAAGACAATATCTACTGACTAGAAAACCCCTATAGATTTTTTTCATGAAACAGAAAAAATGTACTTATGACTTTTAATTTTGATGATTAGGGGGAAAAATGGATAATAGAAAAAAATGAGCTTCTTATTGTAATTATCAGTATGAGATAACTTTGTAAATATACTTGTATTTGTTGCAAAGGGAATTGGAAGCTTATTTTTTCTATTCTTTTTTCTCCAATTTTGTCTTTTCTTCTATATTAGTTCATGTTAGTTTTTCTATTCTCTTTAAAAGGTTTAATAAAATTAATACATATATAAAGATTGGCTTCAAGTGACTTATATGGACATATCCATGCCATGGAAACAGTTTGCCTTTGCCTGTTTATGTAATCTTTTATCAACTGCTTAACCCTAGCCTTAACCAGTTGAAAATTGAAACTACATGTATTGGCTGATAACATTTCTTTCTTATCCTGGTGTAGCATGCTAAACATCTGATCAAACTGGAAAGACTGTGTGGGGAGGACGGAAACTCATTGTAAGGGTTTCTTCCTTTGCTTTATTTACATTGTAATTAGACAGTTAAGTGGATTCATGGAGGGATGGCATTTGGAAGTGGTTGGCACAGCAAGTCCTTAGATTTTTGTCTGGTGGGAGGGATGTTTAGGATGTTTATACCTACCTATCTTGTAGAAGTAGCTGCACCCCCCAGACCATTCAGAACCACACCGAGGCTATCCCCTTCACCTACCTCCACGTAAAGCTCCCCTAGGCTGGTTCTTGCTCTGTGGCACCAAGGCCTATACAGGCATACTTCCCTACCAATTCCAGGGGTGGGGGGACCACATACCCTCCTCAGGTGATTAACAGTCCATATGCCCTCACTGAAGAGATAGCAGAAACCCCAAGTCCTGATTGTGACTCACAAATGATTATGCCCAGTAAGGCAGAATATGTTGCAGTGGTAGTGTCATTACTGGGAGTCCTAGGGCTCATTATGCACAATTTCGAAAATATTAATAGCCTGGGCTTGCACACTGGCTAACCTCAATTTGACTTCACAAACCCTGGATGCACTAAAGTAACAGTTAAGGCAGGTTCAGGAAGCAACCCCTGGAAATAGGCAGCCATTGATTCATGGCTACGAAGAATTTTGGGACATGTGCTTGCTTCAATCTGACTGAAAGCTCACAGAAAATGACATCCAACAACTAAAAGAATTGGCACAGAATATAGGATACTATAAATTTCTTTTCAGGTTAACAGAATTTTCACCCTGGCTGCTAGGCCTTCACGGGTTGAAAGCTCTACTTTTGGGAGCCATTGAAAGAATCCTTGTCTGCTGCCTCTATCAATGCCTTCTCCTTTGAATTAACAATCTAAGAATTTGTCTCCCTGCATCCCAGAACCCCCATGAAAGCTCTCCTCAGGTCTCCCTAACTATGTCAAATTGACAAAAATATCAAATCAACCCTTAATCTTGTGCCGATAAAAGAATGTGTTAATCACTCTTTTTTTTTTGACAAAGTGGGAATTTGCAGGAAGAAAACATAGCCCCCCCCAAAAAACAGCCTCCTTCTGAACACCCCAAAAACTTAAGAAACAGAGAAGCCAAGAAAAGAAAAGAAAAAAGCAAAAGCTGCTAAAACTAAAAGAACTCTACCTTCTTTTTTTTCTCTTCTTCTCTTCTAATTTTGTATATTGATGTTTTATATGCCTGTGAACCGCCCTGAGTCCTTTGGGAGATAGGGCGGTATATAAATTTAAATAATAATAATAATAATAATAATAATAATAATAATAATAATAATAATAATAGAAAGAGAAACAACGTTGCAATCGTGAACTTAAGTAACTCCATTCATTGAGAAAAATGGAAGCAATACATTAAGAAAGGCAGGCTAGAGGCAACAGATAACAGGATAAAATCAATTACACATGCATGACAGGTTTAGGTCCAAGGAAGCCGATAATTAAGACCCATCACTTTGTGAAACAAGTAAAATCAATTAAATAATAAAAGCACCTAAAGCAAACTTCAAAAATACTGTAAACTGTATAAAAATCCTTGCATTCATCGAACTAATTTGTCAGCTGTCCCAGAATTGCATGCTGTTGTTGGTTCTGCTCATCAATAAGCTTCCTTTCTTAAGCACCCTACATTTTATTCCTGGCTTAGAACTGGACCTGATTTTTCTTTCAACAGAGGACAACATGCATTTAATGCAGGGGTGTCCAACTTTGGCAATATTAAGATCTGTGGACTTCCACTCCTAGAATTCCTCCTAGAATTCTGAAATTGAAACCCAGAAGTCTTAAAGGTGCCAGGTTTGTACACCTCTAGTGTACTGCTATTCTGAAAAGAGCTAACCTTTGTCCCAAAGAAGACTATGGGCAACTAATGGATGTAGGGAGGACTGTGCCATGAAGCAGCAGAAAGACCACCACTTTTGCTTCACACTTGTCTGAGGAAACACTGCTGTTTAGATCACGGGTCTCCAACCTTGGCAACTTTAAGACTTGTGGACTGAGCTGGCTGAGGAACTCTGGGAGTTGAAGTCCACAAGTCTTAAAGTTGCCCAGGTTGGAAACCCCTGGTTTAGATGCTGGTCAGGTGATGCAGAGTACAGAATCAGCACAGAATCAGCATCTAAAAGAACTGAACTCTCTGGCTGCCCGAAGCAAACTAGGCTTGAAAGTTCAATTCTCAGGAACTGAAGGCAAAGGCAACCACTTTAGCCTGAAAATGCCAAAATGGCTCCAGTCACCTCAGAATGGTTGAAGTGCATCATATTGAATGCAAAGCCTGTTACCTTTTAAGAGTGAATTTTTTAAAAAATTCTGGTGCAGAATTAAGAATAATTTAAGGCCGCTTGTGATATGGGCTGGTGATCAAATCAGGAACATAAGGAAAAATAACCAGAAAATAGGTTGCTGGGGCATTGCGAATTAGTTGCAAACTCAGGAAGGCAATATATGATGCATGTTTCATTTTAACAGCGTATAGTAGAAGGCCCATTTCAAGTCTTGCATTTTAGTCTATTAATTCTCTCTGTTATGTATTTAAACTTTAGCAGGGAAGTTTGGGCGGGAACAAGCACGTTGCTGATTGGCTGATGCCTCAGCCAAAATAGTATTTAAAGAGGAGTTTTTGCTGTTGGTCTTTTGGCTGGGTCACAATAAACTAAAGAGCTGTTGTCACTCGTGTGGTCTCCTGCCTCGTTATTGCCCGAATTTAACATTGGCGACGAGGATGGGATATTGAGGCAGCGAGACCAGGAAAAGAGCTGAAGGAGCACGGATTCAGAAACCCAGCCGGTATCGGAAGCGGTCACATAGTCATGTCCAGCTATACACCGCCAGCGCCATTTGACCCGGCCAAAGAGAAATGAGGGTCGTACATGGCTCGCTTCGAGTGTTTCCTCGAAGCAAACGAACTACAGGGAGTCTCGGACAATCGGAAGCGAGCTTACTTCCTAAGTCACTGCGGACCGGAGGTTTTCGATACAGCCGAATCGCTGTCGGAACCAACTCCGGTACAGTCGGTGCCATGGCAAACGCTGCAGACAACACTGAAGGCACACTAAGCTCCGATGCCGTCGAAGTTTGTTCAGTGTTTCGAGCTAAGGCAGCGAGTGCAGCGAGAGGGCGAATCGATAAGCGTGTACATGGCCGCATTAAGGAAAGCCGCAAACCACTGTGAGTACCGGGATTTGGATGACTTCCTACTGGAACAACTCATTTGCGGGGTCCGGGACATTCGTTTACAGAGGAGGTTGCTGTCCAAAAGCAACCTAACTCTGGCCCTGGCCCTGGACGAGGCAAGGGCACATGAGATGTCCACCAAAGCGGCGGAAACCCTACAGAAACCGAACACACCAAACACCGGCACGAAAGCAACGCCAGTCAACAGCGAAGTCGTTGAGGCCGAATCTGAGGAAGAGGAAGAAGAAGAGGTCTTCCATACCGGACGGGCAGAGAGAGGCGACTGGGACGAGTGCGTGAGCTGTGGAGGCCAACACCAATGACAAAATTGCAGATTCAAGGACGCAAGTTGCCGGCGGTGCGAAAAGAAAGGGCACATCGCACAGGCCTGTCGAGCCCCTCAACCGTCCCGCTTAAAATTCAAACCGGCCAATCAGCAGAGCGCTGGACCGACGAAACGGCCAGGGATTGGCTCTTCCAAAAGAGGCGCGAAATTGAACCAAACAACTGTACGAGTGGGTCACGCATCAATGCGAATCGAAAAAAAGATATTCACACAAACGCACATCGAAGGAGTGCCGTGTAAAATGGAGGTGGACACCGGATCGTCGATCATGATCATGTCCTGGGACACCGTCGCGAGGAACCTGCCAGAGGTCGCGAGACGCCAACTGCAAACCCAAAAGCTGAGAGTGCAAGACTACCAGGGAAACCGGATCCCTGTTCGAGGAGTCACGTCCGTCAAAGTGAGATACGGAAATTTTAAGAAAACTCTACCGATCACCATCGTAGATGGAGACCTTCCAAGCTTGCTAGGCCTGGACTGGTTCAGAGCCCTGGGGATGGAAGTGACCGGGGTTCACAGAAACGGAGTCACCCTAAAGGATGAACTGCTGAAAGAGTTCGAGGACGTCTTCCAGGACTGCCTGGGCAAGTACATGGGGACCCCTATTTCGTTTAACTTAGATCCCCAGGTGGCTCCCATTAGGTTAAAGGCTAGGAGGGTCCCCTTCGCCCTTAAGCCCAAGATTGACCGGGAGTTAGACAAACTAGTAAACCAGGGAATACTAGTTCCCGTCGACCATGCCAAATGGGAGACACCAATTGTAACTCCAGTCAAGCCAGACGGATCGGTCCGGATTTGCGCTGACTACAAGGCAACGCTTAACAAAGCATTGCAAAAGAGCGCATACCCCGTTCCTGTAGTGCAACATCTGTTGCATTCATTGGGACAAGGGCAAGTCTTCGCCAAACTCGATTTGGCCCAAGCCTATCAACAACTGCCTGTAGACGATGACACAGCCGAGGCGCAAACGATCGTAACGCATCGAGGCGCATTCAAATGCACTCGACTCCAGTTTCGAGTCAGCGTAGCCCCAGGTTTGTTCCAAAATCTAATGGAACGTCTATTACAGGGAATACCGGGGGTTGTGCCATATTTTGACGACGTACTAGTTTCAGCAGAGAACCTAGTTGAGTTAGGGGCCAAACTACGGAAAGTCTTGGGCATTTTCAGGTCTGCTGGACTTAAGGTCAAGCTCAACAAATGCCAGATAGGAGTTGAATCAGTAGAATTCTTGTGTTACCAAATAGACAGAGAAGGAATCCACCCTACGGAGAGCAAATGCGAGCCATTAGGAAGGCTCCGGCCCCCCAAAATAAGGCTGAATTACAGGCATTTTTGGGGCTTGTGAATTTCTATGCGGTCTTCTTACGAAATAAGGCAACAGTAGCAGAACCGCTGCACAAACTATTAGCAAAAAAGACTGTTTGGTCGTGGGGCAAGGCTGAGGCTAGGGCATTTGAGGGTGTTAAGAACCTATTGTCCAGTGATAGCCTGCTAATCCAATACAATGGGACATTGCCACTAGTGCTAGTCTGCGATGCGTCACCCTACAGGGTGGGGGCTGTCCTCAGCCATAGGTTACCGAACGGATCGGAAGCCCCCGTCGCATATTTTTCCCGTACAATGTCGGCAGCAGAAAGAAACTACAGTCAGCTAGATAGAGAGGCCCTAGCCATAGTTTCGGGAGTTAAAAAATTCCACGAATACTTATTCGGGCAACAATTTGAAATAGTAACAGACCACAGACCACTATTGGGACTTCTGTCGGGGGACCGTCCAACTCCGGTTGCATTATCACCCAGAATGACCCGTTGGACTATCTTCCTGGCAGCGTACTCGTACAAATTGTTCCATCGTCCAGGAAAGGACTTAGGACACGCAGACGCGTTGAGTAGATGCCCCTTACCAGAGATGATCGAAGACCCGACCCCAGGGACACCCATCCTACTTATTGACTCTCTAGACACCGGCCCGGTCACTTCTAAGGAAGTGACTAGGGCATCATACAGAGACGTTATCATAAGGACTGTAATCGGTTGGGTACAGAGGGGATGGCCCAATACACCGGGAGATCGCTTCAAGGACTTTACAAAAAAACGATCGGAGCTGTCGGTGCAAGGGGGTTGTCTGTTATGGGGGGATAGAGTGGTTATTCCAGAGAAACTGCGAGAAAATGTGTTGGAACTGTTACATGTGGGGCACCCGGGAATTGTGAGGATGAAAAGCCTGGCAAGGAGTTATGTGTGGTGGCCACAAATGGATAAAGATATTAGCGATAGGGTAGGAAAATGCCAGGCCTGCCAAGAGTCAAGGCCACTACCCCCAACAGCCCCCATAAGAGAGTGGGAGAAACCCCAGGGTCCTTGGTCCAGGATCCACATAGATTTTGCCGGGCCATTCCATGGGCAAACCTTTTTAATCGTGGTAGACGCGTTTTCAAAGTGGTTAGAAATTCTGCTCATGAAATCCACAACAGCCGAAGCTGTAATTACAACGTTGCGGCACCTTTTTGTAACACACGGGTTGCCAGACACCCTGGTGTCTGACAACGGCCCGCAATTCACGGCTACCCAATTCGAAGGGTACTTAGCAGAAGAGGGCATCCGACATGTCCTCTTGGCGCCTTTCCACCTGGCGACGAACGGACTTGCAGAACAATTCATTCGGAGTGCCAAGGAAGCGCTATCTACAATCACCCCCGGTGATTGGCAAGCCAAAATCGATACCTTTCTAGCGGTACAACACAGGACCCCCTGTGTAGCCACAGGGCGCAGCCCATCCGAACTATTAATGGGTCGGAAACTAAGGTGTCCCTTAGATCGATTAAACCCAACATATTCCCCTGACAGGTACCAAGGCATCCACAAAAAAACCAGGGAAATAACAATGGGTGATTTAGTGTGGGCACATAACTATAGTGAAGGCCCAGCATGGCTTAAAGGAACAATCATTGGAGTAACTGGCCCAAAATCATATATAGTGGACCTGCGGGATGGCAGAGTATGGAGGCGCCACATAGATCAACTACGTAGAAGGGTACAAAACAAACCAGAAACCACGCAACCAGACCCTGACTACCCAATATTTGAACCAACAGCTAACTTAAACCCGCGGCGATCGGAGGACTTATCTGAACTCGAAGAAGTCCAGCGACGCCAACCGGTTTCTCCTGAAGACTGCAAGGACGACTCTGCAAATAATCCAGGGCCGGAGGGCCCAGAGGAGGAGCTGGGAGGAACAAACAGTCCCTCCGACCAGCTCGACTCACTCCCAGAGAATGAATTGCGCAGGTCAGAAAGAGTTAGGAGACGCCCTGTCTACCTGCGTGACTACGTGGAAAAATAACATGCAAATTCCATGCAAAGAAGTGGCTCAATTCGTTCTGGGAGGGGAAGAGTGTTATGTATTTAAACTTTAGGAGGGAAGTTTGGGCGGGAACAAGCATGTTGCTGATTGGCTGATGCCTCAGCCAAAATAGTATTTAAAGAGGAGTTTTTGCTGTTAGTCTTTTGGCTGGGTCACAATAAACTAAAGAGCTGTTGTCACTTGTGTGGTCTCCTGCCTCGTTATTGCCCGAATTTAACACTCTCTTTTCATCATTTTTGAAATGATGAAAACTAATACACCCAGAGGACTTGAGGCTGGGGAAGTTGACATTCTTCAGAAAAAATGTGCTAGGGTGAAACAGTTCAAAAAGCAGGGACAAAACTGTAACTAATCAGGTATTTATCCCTGAAAATAGGCTTTGACCCTGGATGGCTAGAGAGAAATTCCAGTAGCTTTGTTTGTGGAGCTTCTCAGTCATCTAGGTCATAGTGGGATGCTGCAGTGGTACAGTGTGTAGAATACACTACTACAGGCTACTTCTGCTGCCTGCTGGCTGCCTACAATTTGACAGTTCAAATATCACCAGGCTTAAGGTGGACTCAACCTTCCATCCTTCCAAAGTTAGTAAAATTATGACCCAGATTGCTGGGGGCAATAGGCTGACTGTGAACCACTTAGAGAGGGCTGTAAAGCACTGTGAAACAGTATATAAGTCTAAGTGTTATTACTATTGCTATAGTTGTCTCCAAAGTGCTTTTTCAAAAGGCAACCGGACTGTTTTATCCTTGAGGAAGAACAAAAGTTTCATTTCTCATTCGAGAAACTTCATCAGTTGTTATTGAGGGGTGGGGGTGGGCACACAACATAGGCGACCAAACCCATCAGGACAAGATTCAGCTGTCCATCTGCATTTGAAAGACAAAGGTCACTCTTTTGAAGGCAGCAAAGTCCAAATTTTGGCTAGAGAGGATCATTGGTTTGAAACAGGTATGCTATTCAGCAGGTTCTAGAAAAACGATAGCGAAAATTTTGAGTAGTTCAAAGAACCCGCAAATATCGCTTCTGGCTGGCCCCAGAGTAGGGTGGGAATGGAGCTTTTGCAGTATCCTCCCCCCAGGAGTGGGGAGGGAATGGGGATTTTGCACTATCCTTCCCCTACCACGCCAACCAAGCCATACACACAGAACCGGTAGTAAAAAAAATTGAATCCCACCACTGGTTTGAAAGAGGTGTGAAAGAGGCCATTTGTGTTAACACCGAGCAATCCCCTTTCTCAACAGAGGTGGAGGGGAAGGGATAAGATACCACCTATCTCCAGTCTACAATGCAGTTCTTGCGGCAGCGCCAAGAATGGTGTAGGGTTTCCTGCCTCGGCAGGGGGTTGGACTAAAAGACCTCAAGGTCCCTTTCAACTCTGTTATTATGTTATGCTTATGTTTAAGATTCCACAAGATTCCACAACCAATTGCAAGGGCAAGAAAGGACATCTCCTATGTTTTTGTTTTTCTTCCTCAAGGAGAAAACAATCCAGTTGCCTTTTAAAAAAGCACTTGCTTTTTTAGTTGCTTTGTACTTCCACCGAGAGAAGCCCCTCCGCCTTACGGCAAGATTCCGGCGCTGCGCATGAATTTTTTTATTTTTTATTTGATTGACTAGGAGGGTATCTGTGCCGCGCCGCCAGAGGAGGAGCTGCCGACTGGGCCAATGAGGGGGCAGCCTCGCTCGTTCCCGGGCTGGCGCAGGGAAGGTTGCCCCTCTCGCCCTTCGGCTGGCCGCTCCGGCGACTGAATACCAGCTGAGCTCGTTGCCTGAACCGCGCATGGAGTCCCAAGGGCGGCTGGAGGATTTGAAGGGGGCACAGGAGCCCGGCGTCGCCTTCGAAGCTCGGCTTCCCTCGTAAAAGGTGCGCGCGGTCGGTATTGCCCCTGGATTGGAACCGAGAGGGAGATGGAAGGGCTTTAAACGTCTAGCTGGTTCCTGCACGAGGGGCGGGAGGAGGAATTTATGCTGCGGCAGGACAAGTGGGGGAGAAGGAGAAAGGCTTGGCTCAGGTTGGCAGAGGAGGCTCTCCCTGCAAGGAAGACAAGGCGTTGGGCTCCGAAGAGAGAGCCACGCTTTGCTAACGGTGCTTTTCCTCTGTCCCTCCCTCTTTTTTCCAACTTCCAAGTTAACCTCTGCTAATCAATTCCGGAGGGAGAGCGACTTGTGTCTCTTACCTGTTGCAGAAAACTTTTTTAAAAAAAAAATACGTTTAAAGGCAAACTTAAGATGACAAATGATTTTGAGCATCTCTAAGCTTCGTGCTAAAGCTTTCTAAAAAATATATATTCAATTTGAATACTCTACATGCAAAAATGTATCCGTTTTATGAAACCAGGGTGAAGTGAAGCAGGAAAATCCACAAACACCAAAAATTTAAACGAAAGCAGGTTATATGATTGTGGAGAGAGGAAATACACAATTATGAACCATTAAGCTAAAGCACATATATCCTCTTCAAAGATGGAGTCAACTCTCTAACTCAGAGGTTCCCAATCTTTTTCGGTTTGCGGCTCCCATAACACTTCGGATTTTTTCCGCGGCTCCCTTAATAGGTACATCCGATTTTTTTTTTAATTTTTGTCTTTTTTTCTGAATTTTTTTCTGAAAGCTGAAATCTTTTCTGTTAACTTTAAAATGTGCATATTGCCTCCTTGTAAAGAGAGATTCAACACATTCAACTTTTCAAAGATATCACATAGGTATGTGAGTTTAATCAAAAAGTCTGTTTCTACAAAGTGTTTGGCATACTCATGTTTTGTTGATGGACGCCGTCTCCTTTGATGGGAGCGGCCTCTGTGGAACTTTCCCAGGCGTGGGGTCCCTGCTTGGTCTCGGAGTTTGGCCTCGCGATCCCCTTGTTCCCTCGGGTCTCCGCCTTGTGGAGGAGGTGGCTGTTCTCGCCTCCAGCCTGGCTCACCTGGGAGGAACTAACGGGTGGTTTTGCTATTTTCGCGCAGCCCTCTTTCCCGATGCCGCCGAGCGTGGTGGCCGCGCCGTGTTGGGCAGCGTGTCGGGTGGTCTGGGAGGCCAGTGGCGTCGCGGGCAGACTGGAGGAGGTGCGCCGCTGTTTCGCCAGGCGGCGGGTCTGGGCGGGCGCTGTGGTTCAGGCGGGCGGGCGGGCCGGAGCTCGCGCTTCCTTTGGTCCGCCGCCGCGCCTGCCGTCTTCCTGCCTGCTGTGGCCTGCCCCGCGGGGGGTGTGGGTGCGGCTGCGCGGGGGTCCCTTGGCTTTTGGAGTTGTCCCGAGTTGCGGTGTGCGAGTCCCGGTCGCTGCGGCCGTGTCCGGCTTTGTGCGTCTGGGATCTCGCGGCACCGCGTGTGGAGCGGACGCTGCTTCTTCGCGGCTCCCTTGTGGCGGTGGCGCGGCTCCCTGGGGAGCCGCGGCTCACAGTTTGGGAATCACTGCTCTAACTCTTGGGAGATAATTTTTGGAGCAAAAACCGGTGCTCAGAAAGCATATCTCTACAGTAGTGCCCACCAGTTTTGCTAATTTTAAGGCCACTGAGTAGGAGCTTCACTTGTTATCTTTGTAGACCACTAACTTTGTAAAAGTTGTGGCTCCCTTTCAAATAATCTGGTCCAAAATATTTTAAGGTTCTGGTTATGTCAATATGTGTAATGCTTTTAATCTGGACAGTCCCAGCAAGGGCCCAGTAGAGTAGTTTAATCTAAAAGTGATTAACATATGCAGAATTAAGATTAAGTCTACCTTTCAAAGAATGGGTCATAGCAGTTAATAAATCACATCTATTATTCCACTGGGAAAAAGTGTATTTAGAACCACTATTAAATTAAGAAGCTGGTCTTTCAAAAGGACTAAAATCCCCCCCCCCCAATCTGGATTCTTTTTATGCAATTAAGCAGATTTATCCCTCAACCTGAATATTTCTTTCTTGGCTGTGTTTATTAAGAAATAAGTTGGTTGAGTTCTATGTCCTACAATTTTATTGTGCCCTATGCCTTTATACAGTAGCTGAAATGTAATATGTTTAGAATTATGCTTTTATTATGGAATCATCTCAGAAGAACTAATGCCTGTGTCACCAGATGTTCAAATAAATGTCTTGTCCTGCTGTTCTATGATTACTTTAACTTTATTAATAGTGTCCTTTGCTTTTCATGAGGTACCTCCCATCTAGTAGCGTAAATAAATAGTGAACACTGATGGCTATTAAATAGTTAATATTTTGCTAGGGAATTTGAAAAAGGGAACATGAAACTACTTGTTAGACCCTCCTTTTGCCAGCAAAAGGGAATGGAAGCATGTGTATGCATCAGAGTGGTCTTAAGCTTTGCTTAAGAAATCTCTTTTTTTCCTTAAAGAAAGGGGGGCGGGGAAGGAGAGATTTAAACTTAAAACACAAGGTAATTTGAAAAGAAAACCTTTCTTTTCTTCTTCTGTTCTTCTTTTAGGGGCAGTTTATATGGTTAAAGTTCTTCTCTGCAGAATATCTGAATGTTAATTCACTTGTCTTCAGCAGGAATAAAAAAGATAATCCCAAAATCCTGGCATTTTTGGTCTGAGGACCTGCTGAAAATAAGGAAGGGGTTGTGGCATTAAGGAATGCCTGTTAAGTTGAACATTGCTCTGCTAGAAGTTGAAAAAAAATGCCTGGTAAGTGGATTCCCGCCCTCACTCTCTCCTCTTGTTCTTTGTTCTCTGATATTTTTCTCTCTGGGGCTTTTATTACCTTAGAGGTGCACCTTCAACATTTCTGCAATATTGTACTTATGATCAAAGAGTAAAGAAAACATTTTATTGTGTATGTATTTTGTTACTGAATACCCACAACACAAGTAAAATTAGAGATTTTGCTGTTGTAGGATTGGTCTCAAATATGTGAAAGGTAATTATTTGAACAAGATTTTTAATCTTTTAAAGAGTAATTGGTTTTTAAAAAAATGTGCATCAGAATAGTTCCTGGTAAGGGAGAGCACATTTAATTAAAAGTTTAGTTCTGAGTACACATGAGTAGAAATATTAATTTTGTTTTTTTATCAACAAAACAACCCAAACTTATCTTATATAAAAACAACAACCGTAATTTGCTTATATTAGCTTGCTCATTTTCCCCAACAGAAATGGCAAACCTAGTTAGATTTATAATTTATCCATTTTGAGATAAATGTTATATTCTGTCTTATTTCATGCTAGTCATTAGTATAACTATAGTCTGGAATGAGCAAAATCAAAAATTCTCAGTAATGAATTATCTTGTGTATATACAAAACTTTGTTTAATGAGCAACACATCTATTTTCAGAAGTAAACATCTATTTACGGTAGTTGAAATTTTTTTGCAATGCTGCAGGGAAATTATATGCTTTGCTTTGGCTCTTAATATTAAATAATTAAACATTCATTTCAAAGGATAAGCTTGAAGAATGAAATAATGGTTTTATTTGCATTTTTTAAAAAATAGGCCAATTTTTACATTAATAAGGAAAGAGCCACCTCTTATGCCAACATAGAGAAAATATGTTATAAAATTAGTATATTTGTTTATTCAGTATACATCCTGCCTTTCTATTCCCAGAATTTCAAAGCGACTAATGTTACAGAAATATAAAAAGGGATTAAATCCCAAAATATGAAAATAAGATTCTGAAAACAACTTTGTAGTGCAAATGATATATGCATGCTATTAAAACATGCAGAATAAGGCATCTAAATGTAGACAAATTAAGATAATTGTTTATTTTTGTGAGCATTTATTTTGTGTTTTTTTAAAGAAGCTTAAAATGCATTTAACAAAATTAAAAATAAAACAAATAACCTACTATGCAGCAAAATCTCTCAAAATAAGATGTGCCAAAATATCAGAATCTTTGAGAATTCCAACTGAGTACACGTAGTCCTCAATTTACAACATTTCATTTAGTGACCATTCAAAGTTACAATGGCACTGAAAATAGTGACTTATGACATTTTTCACACTTACGACCCTTGCAGCCTTACCTTATTCATGTGATCAAAGTTCAGACACTTGGCAACTGATTCATACTTATGACGATCACAGTATCCTGGGATCTTGTATTCCCCTTTTGCGAGCTTCTGATAAGCAAGTCAGTGAGAAGCCAGATTCACTTAACAACTGTGTTACTAATTTAATCACTGCAGTGATTCACTTAACAGCTGTGGCAAGAAAGGTCATAAAATGGGGCAAGACTTAACAAATGTCTCACCTAGCAACAGAAATTTTAGGCTCAATTGTGGTCGTAAGTCGAGGATGAGAGAGAGAGAGAGAGAATATCTTGTATGTAACTCAGCCCAGATTGTCAGTTTTACACCCTGCTCATTTCATTTCATTTCGAATCATGGTGACGGTCCAATATTGTATGATACAGAACAGGGGTGTCAAACTCTATTTCATTGAGGGCCACATCAGGGTTGTGTTTGACCTTGGTGGGCTGAGATGAGCATGGCCAGGGTCAGTTTGGCCAGCTCAGTGTCACTCATGTTGGGAGTGCCTTTGGTGGCCTGAGTGCTCTGCCAGCAAAAACAGGCTCCCAGGCTCCATTTTTGGCTGTAATGGCCTCCTGCAACCCTCTGCCAGTGAAAACGCATGCGGCCCTCCTGAGCTCCATTTTCACTGGCAAAGGCACCACAGGCCAGACCTTCATTGTTTCCAGAGCGGCCCCAGGGGTCAGATCTAAGCAACCCGCAGGCTGGATCTGCCCGCAGGCCTTGAGTTTGACACCCCTGATATAAAAGGATGAGTAAAATTTCAGGATTTCAACATTTTTCCTAGCATTCTGAGTGGTGACTCAGAATAAGATATGTAATGTCAAATTCTTTCATTTCTCAGAAAAAATATATATTTCTACTGATTTGACATTTTGAGGTCTGTTAATCTCTGACTAATAGCAACCAAAATACATATTGCATCATGTGTTATACATTGCATTTAGTAGGGAGACATAAGCTAAAGACTTACATTAGCATTTTTATAGGATATTTATACCTGTGCAATATCTAAAGTAAACATTGCCCCTCTCCATATTTTTATGGAAAAACAAGTGTGGCACAATATACAATGCTAACAGCAGTAGAAGAAAGCTACTGTGGGCTTTTGCTAAATTTGCAACTCTCCTTCATAGTGGGATAAAATAAGAAGTGGACAAGAGTAAAACCAACTCTGAATTACATGAAAATACTTTTTTCCCCAGTAACAGACCAGGCTTTTGTGACTCTTGCCACTAATGATGTTTATTGCCATGGAGCTCTGGTTCTTGGACAATCCTTGAGGAATCATAAAACATCTAGAAGACTGGCAATACTAATTACACCTCAAGTCTCTAGGGAAATGAGGTAAGGACACATCTCCCAATTTCATTCTCTTATCCATATAACCACTGCATCACCCTGCCTTCTATTCCCAACCATCTGAACTAGTCTGGAATGATACCATGATTTTTGGTGTCAAATGCCACTGAGATCAAGGACAACCAGGGTGAATATGAACCCTTCCATCTCATATCCAGGTCATCCACAAGTGCAATCAATGCCATCTAGGTCTGATACCCAGCTCTGAACCTGACTGAAAGGTCCATCTAATCCATTTCTTCCAGCATTCTCTGAAGTTGTGCACAAGCATTGGATTGGATGAAAATTATCCAGTACAGTAGGGTCCAGAGAAGGTTTCTTAAGGAGAGGATAGACCTCTGCTTCTTTAAGCATGTACATCAGAGTGGGTTTCAGCAGGTTCTGACCAGTTCTGGAGAACCTGTAGCAGAAATTTCGAGTAATTCGGAGAACCAGTAGTAAAAATTCTGACTGGTCCCACCCCCATGTATTCTATGCCTCCCAAGTCCCAGCTGATCAGGAGGAAATGGGGATTTTACAATAATCTTCCCCTGCCACGCCCACCAAGCCATGCCCACAGAACCGGTAGTAAAAATTTTTGAAACCCACCACTGATGTACATCTACAAAAAGTACCCTCTTTTTGTAGAATGCATTTACTTCCTGGACCTAGCCACATATCCCCTGTGAAGCCATAGCTAACCTTGTCTGCTTTAGGGATCAGTTGGGGCTCAACAGGCTCAAGCTAAATACCAAGAGACTCAAGCTCATCCCAGATAATACAGCCAGATCCCACCTCAGTCAGTTTTTTGAATCCTGACAAGAAGCTGGAATTCAGTTTAGGGTTCATCTGAGCAATTTTATGCAATTGATGCTCCTCACAGCAGCCCTGCAAGTACATTTCTTCCTTGATTCTTTTGCAGGACTGCTGGATGAATTCAGTAAGGATGAAAAAAAATAATGTTTTGTGCCCTTATTTTCACAAGGTATTCCTTAACAGAGGCTTGTGTCCATGTTTGGTTAGATGTTCCTCATCCAGTGTTACTCTAGGTGCTTCTACTGTTCCAGGTGTTTCTTCTACTGTCTGGAATTCCTCTATAAACCAGTGGGGATTCTGAGCTCAGTGCACAAAGATTGGCCATAAAACTGCTGATTCCCTCTCATTCCAAGTGGCAACTAAGGCTTCAGCTGAAATGAATACCAGATCTTCAGAAAAAAACTCAAGTTCCCTGTGAAACCTGTCCATCAGGCATCTATACTGAACTTATCAAATAGATCAAACCTCCCTATAGCTGTGGTCTTCTGGAGCTGTTACTATGACTGTGTGTGTGTTTGTGTATGGATTGGTAGGTTGGTAGGTAGGTAGGTAGGTAGGTAGGTAGGTAGGTAGGTAGATAGATAGATAGATAGATAGATAGATAGATAGATAGATAGATATTGTAAAGATAAAGGTTTCCCTTGCACATATGTGCTAGACCTTCCCGACTCTAGGTGGCGGCGCTCATCTCTGTTTCAAAGCTGAAGAACGTCTCCGTGGTCATGTGACAGGCATGACTAAACGTCAAATCATGCAGAACGCTGTTACCTTCCCACCAAATGTGATGCCTATTTTTTCTACTTGCATTTTTTACGTGCTTTCAAACTGGTCGGCAGAAGCTGGGACAAGTAACAGGAGCTCACTCCATTATGCGGTACTAGGGATCCGAACTACTGAACTGCCGACCTTTTGATCGACAAGCTCAGTGTCTTAGCCACTGAGCCACTGCATCCACTATAGATATCATAAAGGAAGCTTAATTACAGGCTGACCTAGCAGCCAAAGGTCAGGAACTTTAAAAGTCCAGTGACCAGTCAGTGGGCTAGGGGAGAGGCAGAGGCAGGGATTGCACATGCTCATTTCTCTACCAAGTTTTTGTTTTCCATATATTCCAATGAGTGCTTGAACAGGGTTTCTGTCTCCGAAGACAAATATTGATAAATAGCAAAGCAAGGCTCTTTGAGGCATTGATCTGTCTGGTTCTCTGCTTTTAGAAACTAAATAGTGGTCTAGGTAATATTTGGTCAGAAGCAATAGGTTAATGGTACTAATTAGATCTTTTTTTTAAAAAAAATTAAAGCTTCCTTTCTTCATAGAATAATCACTATCCAAATATCTTTCATCATGAAATCATTTCACTACTATGCTGAATTAAAGCTAATATTAATCAAGTCTTAACTCTAACTCCATTATATTTAATTTATGTTTAAAATTTAAATGTGCCCTGCAGTCCTGCAGTCCAATTTTACAAGGTTCCCAACCTGTGGTTCTTGGTCTTTTGTTATCACCAATCCTATCAAATGGCTCTTAGAAAGTTTGTATGTGTATATGTGTGTATGCAGATACTTTTGCTTATTTCCATTATATCCCATTATATGTCTATCATTCATACATACGCACACAGATAAATATATTTGCTTACCTTGTGTAGTTATTACTTAATAATTAAAGTTTAAGCTATTTTACAATTCAGTTCTTTTAATTGTCTACTGCACTGCATATCTTGTAAAAAGAGAGATTGTAAGATTAATGGTTTTATTGCTTTGACAGGGCTGCCCTCAGGACCATCTTTGATTCCGTGGTTGATGTTAAAGAAATTGACAGCAATGATTTGGTGCATTTGACTCTCCTGAAGAGGCTTGAACTGGGTGTAACCTTTACCAAACTGCATTGCTGGACTCTTACTCAGTATAGCAAATGTGTCTTCATGGATGCAGACACATTGGTAAGGGCAGCAGTGCCAGAAATGACAAGCTGGAAATATTTGGCATAAGAATCAATTGTAAAAAAAGAGAATGCTCACTTGTAGAAATCATCTTTTTTTAAAAAATTTGCATTTATATCCCGCCCTTCTCCGAAGACTCAGGGCGGCTTACACTATGTCAAGCAATAGTCTTCGTCCATTTGTATATTATATACAAAGTCAACTTATTGCCCCCAACAATCTGGGTCCTCATTTTACCTACCTTATAAAGGATGGAAGGCTGAGTCAACCTTGGGCCTGGTGGGACTTGAACCTGCAGTAATTGCAAGCAGCTGCTGTTAATAACAGACTACATTAGTCTGTTGAGCCACCAGAGGCCCCTTGTTTGTTATGGAATCTGCACTCAAGAGATTTAGACTCAGAAAGAATATATTTATGTAAGTGTGTAAATAGGGGTACATAGATGTATGAACAATACCTGTGTACTTGAACAAATATCTAACTTTTGCCCAAGATAAGTGATAGCCTACACAAATGGTAGAGTTTCTTTTTTTGTTTTTGACCTTTGAGTCAATGTTGACTCCTGGCAATGCCTGGACTAGTTCTTACAGTTTTCTTCATAAAATTTCAGAACTAGTTTGCCATTGCTTACTTACAGGGCTGTAAGAGAGGTACTGGCTCAAGCTGGCACCTGCCTAAAGCAGGTTTAGAACTCATTGTTTCCCTGTTAGTAGCCTTGTGCCTTGGCCAGAACACCTAACTGATTGTCATTGTAACTCATTAGAATTACAGTGCAACTATAAAAACATGCAAGTCTACAGAATGTTTGATTTTTCAACCTTGATAGAATATATACTTACTAGGTTAAGAGATGTTTAGTTATGAAGACATTCCCACATCTTAGTGTGTCTTCATTTATGCTGCAGAGTCAAAATAAACTTGCTAATATAATAATAAAGGGTAAAATAATGAGTGAGTTCAATTAAAAAAAATATCATATCAGTAGCAGAAGAATCGACTGATTCAAATTTTTATGATCTTTCCAGGTGCTTTGTAATGTTGATGAACTCTTTGAGCGGGAAGAATTATCAGCAGCTCCAGATTCTGGTTGGCCAGATTGCTTTAACAGTGGTGTCTTTGTTTTCCAACCTTCTTTGAAAACCTTCAAACAGCTTCTCCAGTTTGCCAGTGAACATGGTAGTTTTGATGGTAAGTCTGTGGATTTGGTCCTCTCCTTGCCTCTGGAGTGAAACTATTGATAAAGTTATTTTAAAGATCTGAACTTTTGATGAACGTTCATCAAAACATTTATATCTAGATCCAGCTGTCAGGTTCACCGTTGTGTCTGCCATTCTATTGAGTGGAGGGAAAGGAAAGCTTGCTGGCATTTTTTACATGCTTTTGCTGTAACTGCTTGAGAATTAGGGGAGGGGAGATTGTCTTCAGACATGGAGCAGACTCCCTCCCAGCTGGGTCCAGCCTGGGTCCAAGGCCTCATGCCCTGAGAGTGACCTGTTACCTGCCAAGCACTTCAATGTTCTCAAAACATCCTTGCAGCATCACATTGGCTGCCAGTGGACTGGTCAGGGGGGTTGGATTTCGTGAAGCAATTCGGGAAGAATTGCTTTATGCTTTGGACGGGACCTTCAGATTCCAGCTGACTTTACTGCAACCACTTTCAGTAAAAGTTCTTTTGATTCAACTCAATGGAGTCAAGAATTTTGCTTTCCTGAGGGACCAGCTGGGGCAGGTTCTTACACCAGCTGGCAATAGCAACTAAAGGCAAAATAATAGTTGTTGCTAAAATTAACCATTTTATATATAATGGAATATAATATTTTATATTCAGGTATTATCACAAGGAGCCTTTTAAACACATTCCTGACTTGACTGCTGCTAATTGATGGAGAGAGATTTAGAATAATTGTTGTACAACAGCATAGTTCATCTGGGCTTTAATACCATACTTTATTTTTTTCTAAACCAATTGCCATCATTAGTGTTGGATTGCAACTCTGGAACATTATGGGTGTTGTATTGTAACACCTGTGTATAATGCTAGGTTGGGAAAGGCTGTTGTTCACATTAATAAGAGTTTGAACCTTTTGTATGTTCTTTTTATTCTGTAGGAGGTGATCAGGGATTGTTAAACAGTTTTTTCAGCAGCTGGGCAACCAAAGATATAAATAAACACTTGCCATTTATCTATAATCTAAGCAGCAGCACTCTCTATACATATGCCCCTGCTTTCCAGCAGTAAGTACTAAAATGTTTTTTATTGATAATTCAGTGATAAGCAGTTCACCGTTTCACAGATTTCTTTTTTCTTGTAGCTAGAAATGGAGCCCTAATATACATATGATATGGTAACTGATAAGTGCAGATCTTCTGTTTTATATCAGTTACATGCAATTTCAGATATATACCCATTAGAATATAATTAGCTCCATGAAAACATTTCTTCTTTCATACTATCAATACATATATTTAGATGATAGTAATCCATGGGTAATATAAGAAGAACAGAAGAATTTGATGAAAGAGCTGTGTAGAACAACTTTAAACTCCCAAAATGATCAACTAGACAACTATGGGAAGCCCAAAAGCAGGCTAAACTGCAATATTATTTGTTTCTATCCTTCTTGGCAATAATTAGCAAATAATAGTCTTTGTAATTACTGGTAAACATTAATTTGACTATAAGATTCAGTTAGACAGCCTCCAAAGCTCAGAGTCATTAATATGATAATTATCCCTTTGCAATCCAGAATCAGTAATATTTTCACCACAAATGCAAAAATTTAAACATCTAATTACATATCAGACAATAGTATACACAGAATAACAGCAACTAAATTAAATTTTAAAATTTTAATATTTTAATAGGGATTGAATTTTAATTTAAATTTTTTAAATTTTTAAAGTTTTAAATTTTTTGCCAATTATATAATAAGTTTTTTAATTTCTGTTTAAATTGTCATTGTTTTATATTGGTTGTGAACCGCCCTGAGTCCTTCGGGAGAAGGGCAGTATAAAAATCTAATAAATAATAATAATAATAATAATAACAACAACAACAACAACAACAACAACAACTAAGGCAATCCATGTTTTACTTACCTAAAACAATCCAAACTCTTCACCGGGTTCCAGTACTTTTAACTTGTTTTATGTTGGAATTTCTGGAGTCTCTAGAGCAAGGGTCCTCAAACTATGGCCTGTGGGCTGTATATGGCCCACCAAAGCTATTAGTCTGGCCCACGCAGGAGCACCAGGCTGCCCCGCCCACATCGCTCTACCTACCTGCTGGCCTCCACCCGCTTCTGGAGGCCAGGGAGGCGAAAAACAGGATGTGCTGAGGCCTCGGGAAACCAAAAATGGGCCTGTTTTGGGGTGGCAGAGTGATACTGGAGACTGGGGAGGCCAAAAATGGATCATGCAGAGGCCTCAGCCCCAGCCTCCAGAGAGAGAGAGAAGGAGAGAGAAAGGGAGGGAGACACACACACACACACACACACACACAGAAATCCCTCATACACATCCCAAGGCAGCCATATCCTTTCACTAACCTGCTTTCCCAGGAGCATAACAAATTAAAGTTTAATTTGTGTGTATTGTTTGGACTACTAAATTGGCCATTCACATGCCCACCTAGCCACATCCAGTCACATGCCCACCTAGCCACACCCACCTAGCCGGTCCAGCCCCCCCAACAGTCTGAGGGACCGTGAATTGGCCCCCTGTTTAAAAAGTTTGAGGACCCCTGTTCTATAGCTTACCATGTAGTGAGTGAAATGTTGGGAAATATGTACAGTTGCAATTACTTTAGATGATAAAATGCCTTGAGTAGTCTTTCCTAGCATTATGAATTAATCATATTAAACAATTTGCAGTAGCTTAAAACTGTTTTATCATGTCCACTTACTCATAGCTCTTGCCTTCCCAACATAAGCTGGTTCAGTCTCCAATTTCTAATGAACAATGCCAAGAAATTAGCATCTCCCTTTTAGGAGGAACAGGGCTTCTATATTTACTCATTAGTGGAAGCTTCTAAGGAGCAATACTATGGTGAGAAGAAATAAGCCAAATTTTAGTTTTGGGCCTGAAAAATGGATAGTTACAAGGAGCTTGCTTTTCTCATACCAAGAAAACATTGTTGCCCTGACACTGCAAAAGTAAATGGAAGGCTAGCTATTATCTCTTGCAGTCTTCCATAGAATCAAAGGATGCTTGAAAATTACAGTGTTTATCTCAGAAAGAACTCTGACAAAGGGAGACAGACCAATGTGCATTATAAATATATCTTCAGTATTTTGTCATTTCGAACTGGCATTGGCAAAGCAATTTTATCCCTCTGTCCTTTATTTCTCTATTTTGTGTCTCTTGATTTTGGTTTTAGTTTTTTAATCAAAAGGCAAAACTATTTTCATTTATGTATCACAGCGTGTATTGAATTTTAATTGTAAGCCATTGGAATGTTTTTTTTAATCTGAAAAGTTGTCAGAAATGGTATTAATGAAATTGTATTTTGCTGTCAGGTAATTATAGAGTTGAAAAAATTATACAATTAGTCCTTGGATTAATAACTACTTGTTCAGTAACTTTCAAAGTTGTGAATGCACTGAATGAATGCACTTATGACTGGTCCTCGAAGTTCCAACTGTTGCAGTTTTGCTGTGGTTATGTGATTACAATTCAGGCACTTGGCAGCCAGCTTGCACTTATGAGAGTTGCGGCATCCTACAATCATGTGATTATCATTTGTGACTTTCTCTGCCAGCTTCCTACAAGCAAACTCAATGGGCAAAAAGCAGGGAAAGTCACAAGTTGCTCTTGTAAATTGCTCCTGCCACTTCTTTTCTCAAGCAGCCTATGGAATATGAGATCTCAGGGATCTGCTGCACCCACTTGCAGCATTCCCAACCTGTACTCCATTATGTACACCTCCCTGTCTGGCTGTTCGGAGTGGCACCACCTCACCCTGTCCTCTTCCCAACTGCATTCAGGCAGTACCTCAGCAGCCGCTTCCCACATTCTCATGGCTCTTACCTCCCCTCCCTGATAGCATCCATGTGGTGCTACACCATCATCTTGTCTGCCCAGCCATATTCAACAACGTTACACCACTCCTCCTTTGCCTGCACTCACTCTGTATCACACTGCTATGAACTGGGGTGGACCGGAGTGGGCATGGTTTGTGTGTTGCCTGCATTCCCTGGATGGAGCTTGCTTCTTTGCGTGGCCTGATTTCTGGCATGCTGCAACCTGGTGCCAGTCCATGGACCAGGAATAGTGTAGACCCCTGCTCTACACTATTCTAGGCACCGTGATCATGCAGTATTGCTAGCTAATTTTTCCCACAACATGTAGTTCAATCTTGATGGGGCTTGAAGTTGACTCAGCCTACCATTCTTCCGAGGTCGGAATGATGACCCAGATTGTTGGGAACAATATGCTGACCCTGTAAGCCACTCTGAGAGTGCTGTAAGGCACTATTGGGTGGTATATAAGTCTAAGTTATTGAGGTGGTATTCTTATGTCAAACATTGAACTGAAGCAATATTGTTTTACTTTTCCCCCCAGTTTTGGTAAAGATACAAAGGTGATTCATTTTTTGGGACCAGCGAAACCCTGGAACTACAAGTACAATCCCCAGACGAGAAAAGTTACACCAAATGATTCAGCTTCTGTATCTGAAAATCAGCTGCCATTCCTAGAACTTTGGTGGATAATATACAGCTCCTGTATATTACCATTACTAGAAAAAGTACCGGAGTCGCCAATCCAGCAAAAGGAGGTAAAATGGTTATGGTAGGAAGAGTTGATTGATTTTTATGACATGATAGATCTCTTCCAGTCCATATGATCATTTTGTAACTTAGATTGTAACTCTGCATTCAGAATGAGGTTACATTGCAACAATTGTAAATTTAGTCGTTAATATATTGCTTTAGTCCACATTTATCCCTTCAGAAGTGTTTGTGATTTATTATAATTAAGAATTGGAAATAATGCCATGAAGCATTTGTTTACAGAAATGATTGTGTATTTTAACAAAATGGATTTACTTTCACCCAAACAACAGTAGCTAACTAAGTATAGCCAATTTGGTACAGTGGTTAAGGCAGCAAGCTAGTCAACTCTTTCTTACAGCCCTAGTGGGCAATGGCAAACCGCTTCTGAAATTCTTGCTAAAAAAACTTCAGGGACTTGACCAGGCAGTTGCCAAGGTCACAATTCACTTGAAGTTACAAAAAAAGTAGCTATAATAATTTTAGGCCAGAATAAACATTTACAACAGAAACATATCCAGAAACATGTTGTTGCTGCATGTTTGCAGTGCTGTGGTTGTCCTTTCTTTTCCTTGCTTCCCCCTCCCAATTTTCAAATGATTTATATTATCATCTCTATCTCCCAGGTTAATGGTTAAGTTTCCCAAGCAGATTTATGCAACCTCCTCAAAGAGGAGCATATCACTCTGGTAGCTTATCACTTTTGAAATTGAGCACTAAGTTTTGCATTGTAGAATAGAGATCACAATAAAAAAGAGCTCTTAGTGAGGCATTGAGGCACATTCATGTATAAATACCTTTTAAGGTGCAACTTTGGTAACATTCTAGCGTGGTCTTTTATACTGCATCGCATTTATATTGAACGCATCAAGTCAATTTTCACTGCCTTTGTTATGCTTCAGAGTTTGTGAAATTCTAGGTTAATTAGCATTCTTAAGGAAGTAACTTAAGTTATTTGTTCTAATCAATAAGATGACAGTATGAGTTGAGTGGACCCTTGTATTAATATATATTAATACAATATATATTAATATAATATATATTGTATTGTTTGTATATATATATATATATACACACATATACATATACATATTTTTTTCTGAGGTTTTCGCGGGTGTTTGCATGTAGGTCTTTGGTTATTCGGGTTTTCTCCCACATAAAATTGGAAGTGTCTTGGCGACGTTTTGACGAAGTCTCATTCGTCATCTTCAGGCTTCAGCTTCGTGCTTCTGGGAGCAATATATATATGTCGGCCACCACCATTGGAATCTGCTCTTTATAACACAGGATAATGGAAGTGAATCATGACCCTATCAAGAGATCTCTGTGTATCTTAAACAGCATATTTATATTGTTATATATGTTCATGAGTTTGAAAGGGATACAAAATTATTGCCATGTCAGAGGGTGTTCAAATGGAGAAAATGTAATCCCAATGTTGCTCTTTCTAAGAGTAGTTCACCAACAAAAAAAATTATCACAAATATTGTATCACAACTGTACAATATTTGTGGACAAGAATCACAAAAAAACCCTTAGAATACCAGTAAAAGTTAGGAGGGCACTCTTGTACAGTTTAATGTCACGAGTTCACCATAATGCTGCACACAAGAGTATTGTATATGGAAGAATTCCAAAGAAAAAACATAGATTGCTTCAAAATCTTCATTGCTATAGATGTCCTACATGGTCTAGTGGACTCTTGGAACAATGTTCTGTAAATAGGATATGAAAATGGAGTGTTCTAATATTTATGTATGTCAACAGTAATAATGTTTGGCTAAAATGAGATAAAATGTAGTGGTGAGATTATTGTAGTTTGGGTTTGCTTTGTAGTCTCAAGACTCAGATAACTCACAGTCATTGACAATAGATTCTAGCTTGTACCAGCAAATACTTCAAGAGTAATGATCCATAACATTGTTATGGTCAAATACGGTAGAGTTGACTGATGCTTCTGACCTCTGCAAGGGAAAAGGACCTTCATCCACCAATCCTGCTGGCATTCATAAAAGCCATTCAGATTTGGCTATTTCAAAATACCTTTGGAGACTGGCAAAATAGTGGGTGGTTCTGATTCTTGCAGTATATGATTTACAGATAATCCTTGATTTATGAAGGTATCTTTTCTTTTATGTATACTGAGAGCATATGCACCAAGACAAATTCCTTGTGTGTTCAACCACACTTGGCCAATAAAAACTCTATTCTATTCTAATTGAGTCCAGGGTTATGGTCATAAGTCATTGTGATCGTAATTTGAGGCATCAGAATGACCAGACACAATTTTTTCAACATTTTTTGCAGCAGTTATTAAGTAAATGTCGTTAAGCAAATACATGTTGTTGTTTGTTATATGACTGGTCATAAATTGAGGACTATCTATATTGACAGCACTATTCATATGATTATGGATAGTAATGTTGTCATATTTTAATTTTATTTGTACTATAATCTGTGTATTATTTTGCAATCTGCTTAGAGCATTGTCTGGATAAATTTTAGAAAATAAATAAAGTTAAAAGCAAAAATAACATCTAGAGGTAATAAATTTAAACATATAGTGTAAACAATATTTTTGTATTGTAGCCTGAAAGGAATAATGATGAGCTGATATCTGAAAGCGAAAATCCTCTTATCAACAATTCTTTGCCAGCCTCAACAAATACAGGATATATTTCAGAATCTGTTGTAAATACATCCTGTGAGTTATCTGCCAAAAATAATATTGTGAGTATATTTTTATTACTATTATTTGAAATAATTGTAGGTATTTGGAAGATGCATCCACATTTCTAAAGATGTCATTTTCACAGATTTAAAATATCAGTATATCTTTATCTGATACGAATATAATATAATGTATATAGTTTTGCTTTAAAAACAACAGATGTTTCCTTTTCAAATCATCTCTCGGAATTAGATTTGCAGTTGGAAATGACTTGTAATAAAATGTCTTTTAAAATTGTGGCTTTCTATTACAAAATCAGTCTTTGTTTACTTAATAACAATGGGAGGTATGTATATTACTTAGAAATATCTTCTGCGTCTCCTTGAACAAGATACGAATATCTGGTGAAACTATTTCTACAGTCTCAGTACCTATGCTTTTGAGTTCCATATTAACCAGAAGTTTGGGGTTTGGCGGGGCCCTTTTTGAAAAGAAGTATTTTTAGTTAAACATGTCTGAGATTGCAACAATTCCAAGTATTTTTCAACAAGGGATTTTAAATTCATGTTGTGGAACATGGCATACTAGTCTGATGGTACATTTTTCAATGGCATACAAAAATACTTTATTTACTTCAACAAAAAAGGCTAATTGTCACTATTCATTTGATCTTTTATGTTTACTTGGAGTCTGCCAGTGAAATATTAAAGTAAAATATGCAGACCATAATAGTATTGAGGAATATGGAACATGCTCCAGATGGATTGTAATAAAAATTGTGGGTTTTTTTCCCCTTGGTAAGAGTACAATTAAAGCCTGTATTTAATTTTATTCAGGCTGTAAAGAAAGATGAATGCAGTCTTGAAGGTGATATTGTTGATCCAAGCAAGTCCTTCACGGAGTTGTCTGTTCAGCCTGTTCCTCTCCTGACTATGGTAACATTAAATATATATGCTGCAAGGCCCATTGAGAGTTCTTTGTCAGCTATTTATCTTGGTTTACCCTTGCTGACTACTATAGCTTTTTTAACCATTTGTTGATACATTTTAAATATATATTTTATTGTGTTACGAGATGTGCAGAGCCACATTTACAAGATGGGCAACCATATAAATAAATTTAATTAATGTAATAAATCAATACATTATGATATGCTTTTATAACAAATATTTGTTATAAATATCTTTTCCCCTCTAGACTTAAAACAGTAGTTGACTGATATGAATGATAAGAACGTCTTGCTTATGTTTGTCATGTGATGAAGAATTGGCACTTGTTTTTATTCCAGTATTCTTATAGATATTACTTAAATCAGCTTAGATTCTGTAGCCCTGCATCCTTTGTGGCCTGCAAATTCAACTGCTTGCATTATGTATGTCTGAATGTCTGAAATGCCTTTCATTCTTTGTTCTTCTAGAATGAATTTGTCAGCCCTGTTGCTATTCAGCCGGAGGCAAAGGAATCAAGTGCAGAAGATGAACGAAGGAAGTGGGAGGAAGGCCATATTGATTATCTAGGAAAAGATGCTTTTGAAAACATCAAGAAGAAGTTAGATGCTTTTTTATTATAGGTGTTTTTTCTTATCCTTATTGCAATTGATCTGTTTACATTTGCAGAGCACGCAAAACCTTCAGGATTACACCTTTGGTTTGGTGAAAGGGAAATTTCGGCAAAAATAGATTTTTTGACATGACTAAACTTGCAAGCCTAGATAAACATGTATTTGCCAGTGTTTGCTTTCAAAGAATAAAATGCATGGAGCTTTTAAGCTTTCCTTCGCTGAGTCAAACTTTGGTTTAACTTCTCCAGAACCTTCCTTAGCTTAGGAATAGCCTCTACAGCCTTGCATCCTGTAAACTTTCTAGCTAGAAAATTAATCTGAAACTATAATAAATGGCTTTATACTTGTAGAACAAATACATTTTCCATACTAGATTTGGCATAGAAGAGGGTATAAAAAACTTGAAAGTAAAAGACGCAAACACTTGAAACAGGGCTAATAAGCACACATAAGGACATGATCAGTGGTGGGTTGCTACTGGTTCTGACTGGTTCTTAAGAACCGCGGGCAAAAATCTGGCCAAGTTCACAGAACCGGTAATGATACCCAGCTGGCCATGCCCCCGAACCGGTTCCCTTGGCCGAAGAGGTTGCAAAAACAAAAGGTTTTAAAAGGCTCCTCTGGCGATCCCAGCTGAATTGCCTGATTACCAGAACCTTTAAAAAAACATGTTTTCTACAAGCTCTTCAGCTGAACAGCTTTTAGAAAAAACCCTTTTAAGAGATTGCAATCATCTGGGCTGCCATGAGGCAACTTCAGCTGGGATCGTCACAGGAGCCTTTTAAAATCCTTTTTTTCCTCTGGCGATCCCAGATGAATTTCCTGATCATCACGAGCTTTTAAAATCACTTTTTTACAACCTCTTACAACCACCCATGCCCACCCAATCGCCCCCTCCCCCACTTACCTAATTATCGCTCCTTTAGGGCTTGCAAAGCCATGGCTTCTGCAATCGGTTGCATTAGCTAGCAACTCAATCTGCCTGCCTGCAATCCATATTCTCGGTGAGCAACTCAATCTGCCTGCCTCAATTGGGTAAGTAAACTTTTAAAAAATAGTTAATTGGGGTTTTTTTAAGGAGTTTGGTTTTTAGAGAGCAATTAAAAGTTAAGGAAGTTTTAAATTTAGCTGCTTTTATCTAAAACAGGGGTCTCCAACCTTAGTAACTTTAAGGCTTGTGGACTTAAACTCCCAGAGTTCCTCAGCCAGCTTTCCTGGTCTAAAAAATATAAATAAAATAAAATAATAAAATAAAATATTTGTGCAGCTTTCTGAGATTTAGTGTGTTTCTGTAGTGTTCACTCGAACTACACAAACACACAAAATCTCACAAAGCTGTATGTGGCATTTTGTGTGTGTGTGTGTGAGTCAGTTGTATTGTGTTGTGTGTGTGTAAAGTGTGAAAGTTGGTCTTTGAGCTTTTTGTGGCTGTGTGAGGTTCCTGCTTATTACAGGGGCCATTTTGGGTGAGGTGCAGCTGCTTTTACATTGTGTATGTCAGTTGTGTTGTGTTTTGTGTGTGTGTGTGTGTAAAGTATGAAAATTGATTTTTGAGCTTTTTGTGGCTGTGTGAGGATCCTGCTTGTTGCAGGGGCCATTTTGGGTGAAGTGCAGCTGCTTTTGTGTGTGAGTCATTGTGTGTGAGTCTGTTGTGTTGTGTTGTGTGGGTGTAAAGTGTGAAAGTTGGTTTTTGGTACCGCTTATTTGTTTATACTTTGTTTATTATTATTTTTATTATTTTTATTTTTTATTGTTATTGGCCATGCCCACCCAGTCACATGACTGCCAAGCCACTCTCATCCAGTTACATGACCATCAAGCCACGCCCACAGAACCGGTAGTAAAAAAAATTAGAACCCACCCCTGGACATGATACAAATATAGTCTCTGGGTATGGAGGATTTTATAGGTTTGATAAAACCTTGCCTATCCTCCTTACCTTATTAAGGGAAGACTATATATCATGCTGTAATTTAACTGAAATTCAGCTGGCTAGGAACTCTTGAGCATTATACTGTCAAGATTTTTGGAAGAGGTCTACACATATTAATCTATTACATCCTAACTTAGAGCAGCTTATAACATCTTAAGTCATGTGTCATTGTACTATAAGTCTTTGTGAACTGAAGCCCATTTCATCAGATGCAGGAAGGCAAAAGAATATTTCATCTGGTTAATTGACAGCTCACCACTGGTACAATTAAACAGGGCATTAAACAGTGTTGGTAATAAAAACTTAGTCACATTGAATTCAATGGACCACTTTTTTCTCATTTTACATTGGTTTCTTTTATTGGTAATGTGTATTTTTTATTTACTGTCAAATGGTTAATTCTTAGTAAAATTATAACTTTATAACCTTTTTACCTAAGAGTGTTTAAAATTATTAAATTTTAATGTTGAATCTTAGGATAACTTGTTCCAAAGCATTATGCATAATTGAATCACTAAAACTCTTATGTATCCATTGAGATGATTACCAAAATTGAACCTTTTATCTGTTAGAACATTTGAAATATATTTGTTGCATCCTCTTGTAAGCTTTTTCTGGTGATTTTCCATCCCTGTTTTAGGTTGCAGCCCTAAATCAGAGATTTGTTTAATAGTTTCTTCAAGAAGTTTAATTTTGCATGCAAGGAGGTGTCAGTGTTACATAATTTATGTTTTTCCACCAACTTTTATTTCCTTTTAATTTTGATTTGATACTTTCTGATTTTGTAAATATTTAATAAAGGTATAAATTCTACCTTATAATTTCCAATTTTTTTCTTCATTTTTGTAATACAGTAGTTTATCAAATAAACATTTTATATTCTTGAAATCTCATGGTCTTATTCTCACCATATTAACTGATTTAAGAATTTTATAAAAGTATACTTGTGATTAATTAGAAAGCAATGAATATTATACTAGGAATAACAATAATGTGCTGGCAGAGGAGACAGGCTATGGACCCCACCAGTCATGGTATTTCAGCTGATGTGGTCCAGGAGACGAGCCTTCTCTGCTGTGGCTGCACACCCTCCTGGCCTTCCTTAAGGTCCTGAAGACCTGACTCTGTCACTTGGCCTAGGACCCCAGTAGGAAACAGCATTATCTTTCATAGTGGCACTATTTTAATTGTAAGGCCTTTCCTTCCTTCTGTTACAACACAGAATCCACTTTGTTTCTTGCAAATAGAGATTATGCTGGAGGGTGGCTGGTTTTGCAGAATGCCAACTGTATATTTATTTTAATTAAAAGAATGTGAAAAAATAGATGGGACAGGAAGGAAAAGTGACGCAAAAGAGGTATCTAGTAATAATAATACATAAAGATCAGATTATGTACCCCTGTGGGTTATATTCTTAAAGTGATCTGAAAAGAATATTTTAAAGAAGCAAACACTTGTCATAGAACAGATGTTTCCATCTGTTTCCACTACTGCTGCTGCTTCTTGCAGTTGATTCAAAATTTAAACTGCTTGGAAATATTTGACTGTCTATAAGCATGTGTCTAAAAAGTAAAAGCTACATTGCTAAGGAAGTGATCCATTTAAGAAAAAATGAAGAAACGGAGTTATAGTTTGGTTTGTCTCAAAGAAAGAAGCAGTTGTCTCATTTACAAAGGGATAGGCAACTAATTTGATACAATTAACTATTGCATTGTTTAATCATGACATTTGCAGACAAAATAAGCTTGTAACTCACCATCCTAATTCACTCATTTAAGGAACATTACAAGTATCCTATTTCTCACCAACCATATGAAGAAAATGTTTAAGACAACTTTATTTCAAAAATTCTCTCAAAATCTATTTAATGATGGTATCATTATTGCTTTCATCATTACACCAACAAAAAGGGAATGTCCCACAACATGGCTGCAACCAAGGCTTCCAAACAATATTGTACATGTCAAGTTGTTGGGGGACAGGTGTGAGAGTATTACGATGTTTGGCCACTACTGTTGCAATTTGACTTATGATCATGTTAAACAGTGGTTCAGAAGCTGGGGACAAGGGGTTGGTCTCTGAAAGATCACGTGAAAGATCAAAAAGCAAAGGAGGGTTATGATGGGTTACTTCATCACCAAAACATTGGCACATTTTAATTCCATAACAGGCTCCGGCCCCCTGGGGTTCAAAGTTTGGGGTTACATAATGGACTTTCCAAAGCGCACCACCTTTAAGAGAACAAATAGCTATTCAGTACCTAGCATATAATCCTGTCATTTCCCAAATCTATCCACAACACTGAAAAGAGATTTGAACTAATTCCACCAATTTACTTCTGTGGCATTTTCCCACCTTGTTTTAGGCCTTGATAGTTTGTCAGAAAAAAGGGATATGATTGGTTCCTTTTCAAGCTGTTGATTTTTCATTCATCCATCCATCCAATACCAATTTGGCTGTGATTTTATATGTGACCTCAGGAAATTGGGTTGATTCAATAAATTGTAGTTCAATTAAGTATGGGACAATGTTTCATGCAAACTCAGCTACTGCCTTATGGTAAGGATGGTCTTGAATTCCAACAGCATTGCTAAATATATTAAAACTACAGTCATAAACTTGGCTATGGACTTAAACATCTTATAATTATCTAGGATGATGGATCATTTTCAAATTCAAGCAATATATATATTTAACAATTCTGTTGCTTTGAAGAAGAATAAAATGTAGAACTGCAAAAGGGAAGAAAAAAATAATTCAGAGCTACGTAATTTTTGCCCTGCGTTTGGAATATAGCATGCAAAACTGATTTTTATTTTAGAGACAAATCAACTAATCATATATGAGGCATAAAAATACATCCATGGCATCCATTTTGCAACTTGGTGGTTTGTTTGCAGAGCACATCTTCCAACAAAACTGATATCCAGGCAACTTTAAAAAGCTTGTTTAAAGGAAATGAAGTCAAACCTTACTGATTTTTTTAATTTTGCAGAACCACAAAGTAGCTGTATAGTAGAATGAAAAACTCCCAAGATAAAAATGGCAATCCGCAGAAGAGAAACAGTATCAAGGAACAAACCTGGGCTCTTTGATAATCTCTTTACAGGCTAAGCCACCTTTACAGTGTGCAAGCATGAATCTATGTATATTAAATAAAAAATCATGCGACACTGAATGGCACTTTTTAAAAATCAGGATGTATAGTTGTGTCTATAGGGGTGTATAGGAGTATGCAAAATAACATCATATTGACATTCCAAGTCAAATTGTGGCACAGAAGCTACATGGCATGGCATATCGATTAAATCGTGGAAAAAGAAAGTAATGAAATTTGTACTCTCTCTCTCTCTCTCTCTCTCTCTCACACACACCACACACACACACACACACACACCCCTGGAAATTTACAGCATATACTCAAGGGAGACAATTTATACTTACTCTCTTTCTGGTACCAACGCACTGCATGTAAATGTGACCCACAGTAGTGAAACATGAATTCGTGCTCCGAGTGTTGAACTTCCTCCTGCAGTAAAGGTACTAGGTTCTTCCCATCAATTATCCTAGCCAAAAGGAACAATATGTCTGTGAAAGGGTTGCCCCTGACTAATATAACTGCCAAAAGGTTCAAGACAAAGTCTAAGAGAGGACTTCATTGAAAATTACAAGGATTATAAGAGGCAGAGAAAGGGAATGCAAAAACCATTAATGCCAGTGTTGGCATTTATTCATTTGAATCAGGTTCTTTTTCCTAGTAAGTTTTGATTCCCCCCCCTCCCCAGTTTCATGGATAGTGCTCATAGATTTGCTGTAATTACATAAAGGAGGACTATGAAGTTGTGCAAGAACTTGATGTAAAATATAAAACTTATAATGAATGTGATAGAGTAAAATAAATAGATTTAAAATGTTGGGGGAATGCATACTTATACCTAGAATACATAAATTGTATTTGGCTTTCTTTTTTGTTTTAGCTATACCTAATGTACAGAGATGTCAAGACATGTGGATAAAGAAATGTGTGAACCAGGGCTGCCTGCAAAACTCACCAGGTAGTTCATCTAGGGTTTATATGAGTGTCTATATGAGCTTTTTAGAAAGCAAGCAGAATCTAATACACCTGGTGCATTTGTTTTTCTATTGTTACTTGTCCTCAAATTAGGCCACGTGACAATAGAAAACTTTATGCCGGGAATCTAATTGCTGCTGGTGGCTGTGATTGGTAGTGAACTCGAAAGACACATCTTCACTTATACATACAATTTTGGTGGTGGTGGGGAACCCTGTTGTGTCACTGTCCAGCATTTGAGCTTTTAGGTGTCCCATAGCTGTCTTCTAAATCAAACCCCTTCATAGCCTAATTTTTAATATATTTTGCATGTTTGTCTTAGTTAAAATGAATATCTCTCATTCACTTTTAGAACAAAACTGCATACCTGTCTTGTGGCAATGATGCCCCCGCCAAATGAGCCACAGTGGGGTAAATATCCATCAGGCTTGTGGGTTCATCAAGAACAGTATTAGGAGCAACCTTTCCTGGCCATCTAACTATTCCAGGCACACGGATTCCTCCTTCCCAACCTCCCATGCCCTTTCCACCTGCATCAGGAGGAGTAGCAGTAGGAAAAAGATAATAGTTGTATGAAGTCAAAATTACAAGTGATTGATTTTATCCTACAGTTCCCCTGTTTCTTTTAGACAAAGGGAAAAAAACACTCATTAATGTAGTAGTGGGAAAGCTATGACCTTTGTTGATTAACAACTCACCACTTTTATGGATCACTATTTCTTTCTTCATTTCATTGCTATATTTTTTTCTCTGTCAGTTGCTGAAAGGCAACTATGAGTGTGGCAGGTTATAAGTTTAATAAGAAAATATCCCCTTGTTGCACAGTACATCAAACTACTACTAAAAACAATAAGCAACCCCCTCCAAATGAACCTAAACATTTTAAAGACTTGGGAAAATGAGATTTTAAAGATCTTAAAAGACCTGGAAATAAAACAATATTTGCTTTGGGTCCAAAAGTGATCAAACCACGGTTGCTCCTCTTATTCCAAGAACTCAAATCTTATTATTGAAAAGGCTTTTTCATCGAGGATTCAGAGAGGTATAAATGGGTGAAATTCAAGGGCTAGGAGTGTAACAGTTATGCTCCACAAGTCACAGAAGCAACTCTAAAATACTGGCAGCAGTAATAAATCAGTGAAGGCAAGTCGAACAAAGCTGCAAAGAAAGCGCCAACACCTGCATTTATAGATTCAGTTAACTGCCACCCTCACACCTGGCAAAATACTTCAGTGAAAATACTAGAAAATACTAGAAGCACCAGTTGGGTGAAGCAGAGTTTTTGTTTATAACATATGCCACAGGAGAGGGGTAAGCAATTATGACAACTTTACAACCTGTGGACTTCAGCTCCCTGAATTCCTGAGCCAGCCATGTTCAGATCATTTTCAGGTTGGGGAGGGGGAAAGAAGACATCAAGAGATGTTAGACAGAGAAGGAATAGCACTACGAACTGCAATGGAACTTCAGGAAGAAACTTGTCTAAGGCTTCTTCAAACCAATAATGTTTGTAATTTTTCAGACAGCCCAGTCTCAACATATGAAAACCCTTAAAAGGTGAAACCAGCATGCTAAAAATGGTCAGGGTACCAGTAAAAGCAATACAATAATTGGTTACTATGATGACTGTCTATATGTTTGGAAACTCACATTTCCATACTTCCCAAAGATAGCCCATATGTGAGGCATGACAGTGATCTAAGTGCATGGATAACAGAAACAAAATTTTCATACCTTTAAGTCTACCATTCCAACCACCAACCTGGATATTCCCTTCTCTAAATTCCAAATATCCTCCATGATCAGAAGTAAAATAAGTAAAAGTGTTGTTCCTTAACCCCACTCTGTCAACAGCAGCGAGAATTCTTCCTAAATAATCAGAATAAACCCAACACTTCATTTAAAATGAAAGAAAACACTGCCTTTATATAACTATAGATTATGTTGCTAGATGTTGAAATGTACTGTCAGTTTAAAATATTACAAAAGTATACAGGAAAATATGCAGATACAATATACCTATACAATATATAAAAATTACATAACATTTAAATGTAACTATAATGTGATGCACACAAAAACACTCACATGGAGGGTACACAAATTTACTGCAGCTTCACAAGGCTATCGCTCTACCTTTTTCCTACCACCAAATTATCTCAAGGTTAAACAAGAGACATTCTTGTACTGTTTCTGTCAATTGAAAATTTGGATGTGGATGAAAAAGGAGCATGTTTAAGCTCTAGCAATGGGAAGTACTGATAGGGAATGGTAAGCTTTTATTTCCAAGGGTTTGGAATCAACTGCCAACTGAAGTATTTACTTCAACTGAAAGATGCTGGATGGTGAAGAAGTTATTGTATATTGTATAGTCTAGAAAACTATGAGGGAAAATAATTCCCAGCTTTTCGACCCATAGACAATAGATCAGTGTTTTTCAGGCTTGACAACTTTAAGATGTATGGACTTCAACTCCCAGAATTGATCAGCTGACTTGGGGAGTGCCAGAGTGTCATCCACATTGTGTGGCTGTGGTATGGATATTGGAGGGCCTTTAAACATTATACAGTGTTACTTACCTACCATCCAGTCCATCTCTTCTACATTGTCTCCATATAAACCATGCTGGCTTTTCCCATGAAATATCTTTGTGGTGAAGCAAGGTGTGTGGACATGGAAGAAGGAAACAAAGAGCAGGAATGGTCTTTTTTTGTTTCTGAGAAATAAATATAAGAAACTTCATTCTACCCCAAATGGCAGAAACAGCCATCAACCAATATGACTCCTACTTGAAAACACCTAACTTATCTTAATAGATACCCAAACTTTTCTACTTCTCTATTGTTGTATAATCACTAAATGAGTGAACAATAAATCTTAACAGCTCTCTCATCAGTTCCCTTGATCATTACAATCAAGCTACTTTATCTCTATTGTTGAATTCACAATGTAAAAATAAGAATGTTTAATAGGACCCAGCCAAGCTTTGACAAAGCTTTGCAGGTAATACCTCATTGAAGCTGTTTTGCAAAGTCCCATTTGTTTCTAACAATGAAGGAAAGTGACTGTGTTACTTTGCTTTGGATGTCTTTAAAGGCCCTCCTTTAAACCAACTGGATGACCTCCAGCCTGTGTCAAAAATGTTTCCAGTTTGGAAGTCTCAGTCTGTCTCTGCTGGAGCTGTCCAGCCTGAGAGAGACATTTGTCTCTTCTGACAGGAGGATTGTCTTCAGTATTGTCCACTGTATATCCTCAAATGATGGGCAGTGGTGGCATATTAGATATACCAACTCAAAGCTTTCTTGATTACAAAAGAACGAATTAGATCAGGGTGCCCTTGGCAGACATGCTGAGATCTTCCAAATTATGAGGATTCAGTGCCAATCAAGGGCAAAATGTTGGTAGCAGTTGCTTCCACCAACCATTGGCAAGGGATGAGGCAGGTCAGCAGCACTGAAAATCTTCTGTAGCACCACTTTGCTCTTCCTTTTCCTTATTGGCCTCTCCATCAGGAAGAAGTAAGTGGCCTAAGAAACATTTTCAGGAAGCACTGTGGGACTATTGGCCAAAATCATCAAAGGCAGGCATTCAAGGTCTTCCAGGCTGACTATTTCAACAATCACTGAAAGCAATCCTGCAATGTTGTCAACATTGGCTAAAGTTACCTTTTATCTTTTTCACCTTGTCAGAAAAGTGAAGCAGTCACTTCCATGGCCACCTAATTGAAGCATTATGGCTCTTCATGTAAGATATATGTGATCAACACTAGAAACACAGACAGCTTGGCTTAAATACTTCAGTCTAGTATCAAGGTATATATGTTTATATATGCATATAAACAGGGAGGTGATGGTTTGCTTCCAACGTAACATGCTACCTCTCCTGTTCCCTCCTTAGACACAACCTGCATTTATTGTGTCTAAGGAGGGAACCTACAAAATCTTTTCTATCCAATCTGAAACAACAGTTACTTTGAAGTCAGTTTAATAATTTCATTAGTTACCCTTCAATAAATGCGACAGATTCTTTCACTATCCTGGAGGCAGCATTTTCTAGGTTTATTGGTTGTTCAATAATGGTGTGGTCTCTCATTAACATACAGTTCCAGTATCTTACAAATCCATAATCGGCAAACCAGGAAATAAAAAATAATATGCCACAAAAAGTTATGAAAGCAATTGTTTTCCATTTCACAGGAAACAAAGTAGTCAGCTTTATCAGAAGAAGAGTAAACACTAAGAGGGCAACCATCTGTGTGCAAAACCAGTAGGTAGCTAGCAGCTGTACATCCACCTCTGGATCCTTGTTAGCTTGGCATTCATTTAGTAGAGTCAATGGTATACCATAGAAATAATCAAAGCCATGTTTTAAAGGATGGTGGCAGTGATCATTACGGGATTCACAGTTCACACCTTGGTGCCATTTTCCTGAAAATTTAAAAGTTGATTGTTAGTCACCAACTAAACCATGATTTTTATTGTACGTTAATAGATTTTGATTTCAATTATGTTATAAAGGTAACATGATATCCAATTTAGTCATATGAAATGAATAATAGAATATTGTTGACTCCTTCCTTCCTTCCTTCCCACTAACCCAGAGAAAGAAGTACTGTAGTAAAAAAACAAATTGTTTTCAGACAATATTTTTATCTGGTATCACATGTCACCTCCAAGTTCACAAAAAATTTCAGAATTGTACTTGAAATCCACCTATATGTTTCCCACCATTATTTTTCTTCCATAGAAAAATTAGTAAAAAAATAAAAAATAAAGGCAGATTTATTGTGCAACTTTCCAGCTGAAAGTAACCTCACGGTAGGGGAATTTTAAACTTCAGTAAAGAAAAAGAAAGAAAAAGCAAGAATGCAAAAATAACCCATCAATAGTCTTCATTGTAATCCTGCCCCCTTTCTACAGACACATGAGATTTCACACAGAGAAACAGCAGATGAAAGTCAAGTGAGAAATAAAGCAGCTATATATTGTACCTATAATACCAGTGGCATAACCTTTCTGCTCAAGCAATTTAGCAAATGTTGTTTCATTTTCAGGCAAACCTCCTGAGGCACCAGTCCGAATGAAAACACGTTTTTTGATTTGAGACACCATGCCTAAAATATAAACCGGAGAAAGGAATTAGTCTTATATTCAACCTAAGCTACCCACCTGATGGGAAGTGATGTACAGGCTGGAAGCTGGAAGTTTGGAGACAGAAATGTGAGAATAATGCAACAGAAAAGCAATGCAGGCATGAAAGGGTAACATGCATTCTGACCATTTTTATCAAGACAAGTAATTTTGTTTAATTTCATTGGACTTGAAGTCATCCAAGGTCCCTTCCAACTCTGTTATTCTATGTTCTCTATGCAGAACATAGGAATTCTTATGACATCTTTTACACTCGGTCCTGTTTCATGTGACACATAAAATCATACTGTTCCTTTGGAACATTTTATCCCCAGAGGTGAGCAATCCTCAGAATCCTCAGAAGAATGTTGAGATCTGGTTCTGCCAATTGGTATGGCTGGCTGGGGAATTCTGGGAGTTGAAGTCCACAAGTCTTAAAGTCTGTGTCAAGGTTGGACAGCTCTGGGTTACATTGTGGTTGCCCAAGAATATTGTGATCTAAAAAATAAGAATTCTTTACTTCCTTTTGAGATGTAAAGTGAGGCCAATAAACAAACCCTGCTGTAGGGGATTTTTCATCACATATATTACTATAGGAGGTGCCAACCTGATCTGATGGGGTATCTGCCAGTCAGAAAAGCTGCTCTGCTTGGGGTACACACTGAAGCTGCAGCAATATGTTGAGTGAGTTTTACTCCTTCCTTTGCTAGCTGATCAATATTAGGAGTCCTGTAAGGAAAAACCAACAGTTGTCTTGTAAAGTATGATTATGGGAAATTACCATTCTAAACAAATGAACTTTTCCTTGGTACACACTCAGTCTTGGGAATTAATAGGATAATAAATGATTGTTTTATATCACATATTTTTATTATTCCAATATATAGAGAGCTAATACAATTAAGTGGATTGTAATAACACCGATTGCCTCCCACAACCCGTACGCTCTCACAGAGAGGGACTCTTTAGGATGCCGTCCGCCAGGCAGTGCCGACTGGCGACACCCAGAGGAAGGGCTTTCTCTGTGGGGGCTCCCACCCTCTGGAACGAGCTTCCCCCAGGGCTTCGCCAACTTCCTGATCTCCGAACCTTCCGCCGCGAGCTTAAGACACATCTATTTATTTGCGCAGGGCTAGCCTAGGGTTTTAGTTTTAAGTTTAGTTTTTAATGGGGTTTTATATTATTTTAGTGATATTTTTAATTCGGCCTAATTAATAAGTTTTTTAACTGTTGTTTTACTTGTATTATTCTCATGTTTTTATCTGGCTGTAAACCTCCCTGAGTCCTTCGGGAGATAGGGCGGTATAAAAATTCGAATAAATAAATAAATAAAATAAATAAATAAACATATCTGTTAAGCTTTAGGAAGTTATAAGACATGTTGTCATTGTGGTTAGTTTTTAGTTTTCTTCAGGTTTCAAAAGGCTATAATTGAAGACATCCAAATCATAGTGCCCAGAACCACTTTCCTAGGTCTGGGAAATAGAAGTTACAGGACAATTCTTAGCTATTTTAAGATTAATAAACTAACTACTTTACTGAGAACTAACCCAAATGCTAAGTAAATATGTGATAAAAATGTAAATTAAAAACTTCAATAATCATCCCATTTGCTTGAAAGTACAACTATTTTGTTCTTTTCTTTATTCATATTTGTTACCCATTCATTCCTGAAAAAAAGTCCACAGTAATATATAGTTGTGCTTTGCTTCACTTGCCTATCTTTATAATGTCATCTCCTATAAAAATCCTGCAGTGATTATTACAATTTCCAATTTAATTTACACAAACTCTTCAGTGCTTCTATTGTGGACTTGTTATGGTATAAATTGAAAGGCAAATGAACAAAACCACAAGGAAGTTTGCTTTCAAGAAAGTAAAAACCTCAAAGGCGTAACTGAGATAATGGCAAATAAAATTTTCAGTTGACAGTTAGCAGCTGTTCTCCAACCACAGCAAAGGGATGGGTATAGGAAGCAACACAAAATCTGAATGGCCAAGGAAATCAGGAGTAGCGCTAAGACAGTTTTTGGCAGTGTTTTTCAAACTTGACAAACTTTAAGATGTTAGGTGGGACATTCTGGGAGTTGAAGTCCACAAATCTTAAAGTTGCCAAGGTTGAAATCCAATATCTTGAAGTTGTCAAGTTTGAAAAACATTGGTTTTTGGCAAGCTTGTCCTTTATAGCATAAAATTGTCCATAGGGGGAAAAATGATCTCCTTGAGGACTGGCTTAGAATACAGCCTTGAAAATCCTTCAGTCAAATTACTAGATCTTCCAAGGCAGGAGGAAAATATCCAGGCAGCGGTTCAGTAAAATTCCTGCTTGTTAAGATGGGAGCTGCAACTGAACACTTGAAGCAAACCTGTTTTTAATGTGGATTGCAAACATCCTACATATAAAGCCATTTCCTTTATGACATCACAAAAGATGTAATTTGTGAAAGATATTTAACTTTTTAAACTCTTCCTTTCCAGGTCAGATTGGTCATTGTCTGCATTGCAGCAATTGTCTCTTGCTTTCCCAGATACCTATCCAAAACACACAATTAAAAAAGTCTAATTTAAAGTAAAAAATTGTGATTCCTTTGAGCCACTTCTGGCAGGCAAAACATTGTCAATTTGATCTAGTGTTTTTTTTTTTAAATAGAAAAGGATCTAGCTTATTCATGTATAATAGTTTTAAAGACTCATTCATTTTCTTATTTTATTTTATTCCCTCTGGTCTCTGCTCCTCTCATTAGAAACATTGCATATTTTCCCTGAACTGTGCTTTCATGGTTCTAGAGTCACAGAATATCCCTGGCACATTTTAAACTTTACACTTACCTGATGGTATTGTTACCAAAGCATCCTAAATCTCCATATCCAAGATCATCTGCCATTATCAACAAAATATTGGGTCTTGATGCATTTATTCCATATGTTTGGGAAAATAAAAAGGAAACCACCCAAGCAACTAGACTGCTGAAACAAAACCCGTTTGAATTAGAAGTTTATATGGTTGGGATATTTGTGATAGAAAATATTACAAGAAAGACTTAGTTCCCTGATATGCCATTTACTTTGTGTCAAAACCTCCCTAGGATCTCAAGGCAGCTGCAGAAAAGAGTGCTGTGTGAAGTCTGGAGACCGGCTGCAATGTAGACTATCCCAAATTAAGATTGACTGACAATCTGACTTGTTATAATGCAGCTTCTAGTTAACTCTTTTTCTTACCTTTTTATTTGGGAATCTCAGCCTTGATCCCTCCCCCTTTTTTTCTCATAAATTCTGATCTCCTTTTGGACATTTGCAATTACAAGTATGAAAAAGGCAGCATCTATTCAGGAATAATAACAAAAAAGACAGAACTACACAGATTTTGAACTTTACTTTCATAATGATGGCATGAACTCTGTAAGCCACCTTGAGTCCCCATGGGCTAATAGGTGGCAAAATAAATTCAACAAACAAACAAACAAATAAACCATCAATTTTGAACCAAATTAATGATTGTTGATCATTAATCAAGAAATGCCAGAAAATTCACATCAATGAACAAATCTCATATAAGATAGATGATGAATAGATAATTGTAAATTGATAGATGGAATGATTCAATATTTAGTGAAATTATTTCTCAATCATACATTAAAATTATTATTTTAAAAGCTATAGCATAGTCTTCTAAGATTTCACCATAAAATTTAATTCTCTCAATTCTCTCAGCATTCTCTCAACAATTTCATAAAAATCATACAACATTTATACATATTGTTAGATTCGGGCAATAACGAGGCAGGAGACCAGGATAGTGACAACAGCTCTTTACTATATGGTGAACCCAGCAACTCGGGCTGGGAAAAACCTCTCCTTAAATACAGTTTAGCCGGAGGCTTCAACCAATCAGCAACGTGCTTTTTTCCCGCCAAAACATTTAAAGATACATTACACATATCTATCTATACTTACACACTCATTCACACTTCAGTACCTGAACTGACAGAAAAGTCTCCTTCCAACAGAGGATAAAATAATAATAAAAAATTATAATTTCCTACTTGATGTTGAATTAGAAGAAGAGCAAGTAAAAGAAACAATGTTAACTTGGGCAAAAGATTTTGGATATTCAAATGACCTAAACAGATGGCAATAGTTATGGGAAAGGAACTATAAATTAACAATGTCCACTGCATATAAAGAGAATCAATATAGAAAATTTTATAGATGGCATATGTCTTCGGAAAAATTGGCAAAAATGTTTAAAGATAAATCAGCTAAATGTTGGAAATGCCATCAGACACCAGGATCCTACTATCATATGTGGTGGACATGCCCAGAAGCTAGAAACTATCAGGGTAGAATTAAAACATGGTTAGAAGAAATGATCCAACAACATATTGATTTAACACCTGAGCTGTTCCTATTGGGTATTCTTCCAGAGAAAATTAGTAAAGAAAATATATACTTTTCTTTACTAATTTTCTCTGGAAGGATACCCAATATACATGTAATAACTGCAGCAAGGATAGTATTTGTGCAAAGATGGAAAGCAGAGAAAATACCTTTGGAAGGGGAAGTAATTAAAAAAATTCTAGATTCTAGAAAAAAAAGATTAACTTTGATAATTAAAGAAAGAGAGGATACAGAATATTTTAAGATATGGGGGCAATTTTATCATTGCTTAGAAAAGAGATATAGATAAACATATTAATAGTTAAATAAGAGAATGGTATTGTTAGGTTCTGGAAGTAACGAGGCTGGAGACCAGGGTAGTGACAACAGCTCTTTAATATAGGGTGAACCCAGCAACAGGCTGGGGAAAAACCTCTCCTTATATACACTTCTACCGGCAGCTTCGTCCAATCAGCAACGTGCTGATTTCCCGCCAAGATATTTAAAGGAACATACATAAATACATAACACTCCTCCCCTCCCAGAAAACACTTTACCTCTATTTACATATTATTTACATGTTATTTTTCGACGTAGTCACGCAAATAACCTGGGCGTCTCCTAATTCTTTCAGACCTGCGCGGTTCAGACCTGGGTGGTGTTTTGAGCTGGTCGGAGGGGCTGTTTTCTCCTCCCAGCTCTTTCTCTAGGCCATCGGGCCCTGGATTACTAGCAGACTCTTTTTCTTGGCCATCCGGCCTTGGATTACTTTTGTAATTTTCCCTGCTGTTTCCATCGGGAACCTGATGGCGTCGCTGGACCTCCGGGACCTCAGCTAAGTCTTGCGCCTCCCCCGGGTTATGGTCAGCTGTGGGTTCAAATAAGGATTGGTCATTATCTGTCTCGCTTAGCTCGGGTTGTTCCGTTATTCGTTTCCTTATCTGATCTATGTGGCGCCTCCATACTCGGTTGTCTTGTAACTCGACCAAGTATGACTTTGGACCGGTTGCTTTTATGATTTGCCCTGCGAGCCAACTTGGGCCGTCCCCATAGTTGCGGGCCCACACTCTGTCGCCTATACCCATTCCTCTCGTTTTTTCTATTTCCCCCTTGTAACCCTCTGGTGTGTAATGGGGATTCAAACGGTCAAGTGGGCACCGGAGCTTCCGTCCCATCAATAGTTCGGCTGGGCTTCTGCCTGTAGCAGTGCTCGGGGTTCTGTGCTGAATGGCCAGAAAGAAATCTACTTTTGCTTGCCAGTCCCCTGGCTTGAGCCTGGACAATGCCTCCTTAGCGCTCCGGACGGAACGCTCTGCAAGGCCATTCGACGCAGGGTGGAAAGGCGCGGAGAGGGCATGGCGGATGCCCTCCTCTGCCAAGTATTCCTCAAATTGGGCTGCCGTGAATTGCGGGCCGTTGTCGGACACCAGAGTGTCAGGCAACCCGTGGGTTGCGAATAGGTGGCGCAGGGCTGCGATTACTGCCTCGGCCGTAGTGGATTTCATAAGTATGATCTCTAACCATTTAGAGAATGCGTCGACAACCACGAGGAAGGTTTGGCCGTGGAAAGGGCCAGCAAAATCAATGTGGATTCTTGACCAGGGCCCTTGGGGTTTTTCCCATTCCCTGACTGGGGCCGTTGGTGGTAGAGGTCTGGACTCCTGGCAAGCCTGGCATTTCCCTACCCTCTCAGCAATCTCTGAATCCATGAGTGGCCACCACACATAGCTTCTTGCTAGCCCCTTCATCCTTACGATCCCTGGGTGACCCTCGTGGAGGAGGTCCAATACCTTTCCCCTTAATTTATCCGGGATTACCACACGATCACCCCATAACAGGCACCCCCCTTGAGCCGAGAGCTCATCACGTTTTCTTACAAATTCCTTAAACCGTTCGCCCGGCGCAGCGGGCCACCCTCTTTGTACCCAACCGAGTACAGTCCTTATCAAAATGTCCCGGTATGATGCCCGAGCCACCTCCTTAGATGTGACTGGGCCAGAGTCCAAAGAGTCAATCAGCAGGACGGGCGTCCCCGGAGTGGGGTCTTCGATCGCCCCTGGTAGTGGGCATCTGCTTAAAGCGTCCGCATGCCCCACTTCTTTTCCTGGTCGATGCTGCAGCTTGTAAGAATAAGCGGCTAAGAAAATAGTCCATCGAGTCAATCGTGGCGAAAGTGCCACAGGCGTTGGGCGGTCTCCTGCCAGTATTCCTAACAGCGGTCTGTGGTCAGTCACAATTTCAAAATCCCGCCCAAATACATATTCGTGGAATTTTTTCACCCCTGACACAATTGCTAGCGCTTCCTTATCTAACTGGCTATAGTTCCTCTCTGGGGAGGACATCGTTCTAGAGTAGAAAGCTATAGGGGCTTCTGTGCCGTTTGGGAGTCTGTGGCTGAGCACAGCCCCCACCCCGTAAGGGGAGGCATCGCAAACCAGCACTAAGGGCAATGAGCTATGGTACTGGATGAGCAGGCTATCGCTCGAGAGCAGGTTTTTTACTGCTTCGAAAGCCCTACTTTCCGACTTTCCCCAAGACCAAACAGTATTTTTTCCTAAAAGCTTATGCAGCGGTTCAGCCACGGTCGCTTTGTTTTTTAAAAAGACCGCGTAAAAATTCACTAGCCCCAGGAATGCCTGTAGCTCTGCTTTGTTTTTGGGCGCTGGAGCCTTTCTGATTGCCTTGACCTTGCTCTCAGTGGGGTGAATTCCCTTCTTGTCTATCCGGTAGCCCAAGAATTCGACGGATTCGACCCCTATGTGGCATTTGTTTGCTTTTACCTTTAGCCCGGCTGCCCGGAAAATGCCCAGAACCTTCCGCAGACGCTCCCCCAATTCCTCTACGTTTTCCGCTGATATCAATACATCATCGAAGTAGGGAACTACCCCTGGGAGCCCTTGCAGAAGTCGTTCCATTAAGTTTTGGAACAGCCCCGGTGCCACACTCACCCCAAATTGTAATCGTGTGCACTTGAATGCACCCCTGTGAGTTACAATCGTTTGGGCTTCGGCTGTGGTGGCGTCTACGGGCAGTTGTTGGTAAGCTTGAGCCAAGTCTAACTTTGCAAAGACTTGCCCTTGCCCCAGAGAGTGCAGCAAGTGTTGCACCACAGGAACCGGGTAGGCGCTTTTCTGTAAGGCTTTGTTAAGCGTCGCCTTGTAGTCAGCGCATATTCTAATTGACCCATCTGGTTTTACTGGGGTGACGATTGGTGTCTCCCACTTTGCGTGATCGACTGGTACCAAAATTCCCTGGTTTATGAGCTTATCTAGCTCCTTGTCAATTTTTGGTTTAAGGGCAAAAGGGACTCTCCTTGCCTTTAGCCTAATGGGAGCTACCTGGGGGTCTAAGTTGAAGGAAATAGGGGTCCCCTTGTACTTGCCCAGGCAGTCCTTGAAGACATCTTCGAACTCGTTCATGAGCATGTCTTTCAGGTTACAGTCACTTCTGTAGATGCCAGTCACTCCCATGCCCAGTGCACGAAACCAGTCTAGCCCCAACAAACTAGGCAGAGTCCCCTCGACGATCGTGATGGGCAGGGTCTTCTTGTGAGATCCGTACTCGACGCGGACGGAGGTGGTCCCTCAAACAGGGATTCGATTTCCCTGGTAGTCGTGGACCCGTAGCCGTTGTGTTTGCAGGTGGCGCTTCGCGACTAATGGCAGTGACTTCGCCAAAGTGTCCCAAGACATGATGGTGATCGCTGACCCAGTGTCCACTTCGAGTCGGCACCTTACTCCTTCTATTTTGGGTTTGGTGAAGATCTTCTTCTCCACTCGGGTTGAGGCGCGGCCTATGACTACAGTCGTTTGGTTCGAATTCGCGCCTTTCTTGTTTGAGCCAATCGCGGGTCGCCTTTCCGATCCCGCGCTCTGATTGGCCGATTTGAATTTTCGGCGGGAAGGTTGGGAAGCTCGACAGACTTGAGCTAGGTGTCCCTTCTTCCCGCACCGCCGACAGGTTGCGTCTTTAAACTTGCAGCGTTGGCGTTGGTGTTGACCTCCGCAGCTTCCGCATTCTTCTCGGTCCTCTTTGTCGCGTTTCTCGGTTCGGCAGACCCCTTCCTCATCCTCACCGTCGGATTCGGTCTGAACCTCCTCCTGGTGCACCGGAGCTGGCTTTGCGCTCGCCTTTGGTGGGAGAGGCTTTTGCAATGTCTCCGCCGCCTGGGTGGACATTTCATGTGCTCTGGCTTCGTCCAGAGCGTTTGCCAGCGTTAGGTTGCTCTTTGCTAGCAGCCGTCGCCGCAAACGGATGTCTCTGACCCCCCGGATGAGTTGCTCGAGCAGCACCTCGTCTAGGTCTCGGTATCCGCAGTCCTTGGAGGCTTTCCTTAGGGCGGCCATGTAGTCACCAATGGATTCGCCTTCCATCTGTCTTCGCTCTCCGAATTCAAACCGCCGCACGTATTTGGACGGCGTTGGCGCGAAGTGGTTTTTTAGTAAGGTTTGCAGAGTTGGCCACGATACCGATGGTATCGGCGGTGGCTCTGCCAGGGCTTCCGCGATATCGATGACCTCCGGACCGCAGTGGCTCAAGAAATAAGCCCTTTTGCGGTTATCTGGAACTCCTTGCAGTTCGTTGGCTTCTAGAAAGCTTTCGAAACGGGTCATATACGTTCCCCATTTCTCTCTGGCTGGGTCAAACGGCGCGGGCGGCGTGTAACTGGCCATTTCCGCGTTTTCTGCCCTGATTTGCTGGGTTCGGTTCTTTCGTGCTTCAGCTCGGTTCTGGTTCTCCTTAGCCTCGAGATCCCACCTTCGTCGCCAATGTTAGGTTCTGGAAGTAACGAGGCTGGAGACCAGGGTAGTGACAACAGCTCTTTAATATAGGGTGAACCCAGCAACAGGCTGGGGAAAAACCTCTCCTTATATACACTTCTACCGGCAGCTTCGTCCAATCAGCAACGTGCTGATTTCCCGCCAAGATATTTAAAGGAACATACATAAATACATAACAGGTATAATAAGTGTATTGTATTGTGGGGGTAATGTCGTAACTGAGGAATAGAAAATATTAAGAAAAAATGAAGATAGGAGGAGTAACAAGAAGAAGAGGAAGTCACTGAAGAAACACCGAGATGACACAGGGAATGACTGATGTACTATGTGTTTGTTTGTGTATAAAATTAAAAAAAATTTTTTTTTGCAAAAAAACGAAAAAGAAAAGTCTCCTTCCATTGAATATTTTAAATTCTTATTTTGAGACCATCTTTCCCCAGATTGTGTTAAGGTAAAATCTTCCAGTTTTATTCAAGTCTTGATAATTTCTTGGGCAGAATTTACCACTGCTTTCTTCCAATCCAGTTTTGATTTCTGAGATTAGGTTACATTGGCTTATACTGCCACCTAGCTCATCCTAAATTAATTTAATAATATTTTATTTATTTATTTTATTTATTGGAATTTGTCAAACAAAAACAAGAACAAGAATAAGAGAATAAAAATACAATGACAGGGACAATAGGCACGTTAGTAAACTTATGCACGCCCCCTCTACTGACCACTTAAGTATGAAGTGGGTCCACGGAAGTCAATTTGTGACTGAAACTGAAAATCTGTAGCTGAGACAACTGAATCAAGTAGAGCATTCCAGACTTTGACAACTCTATTACAAAAATAATATTTTTTACAGTCAAGTTTAGAACGATTTACATCGAGTTTAAAGAGGTTGTTTGCGCACTACCATTTAGATAAAGGTCAAGGACGACCTTTATCTAAAAAATTTCAGTAGTGGAGTTGGGGGGGTGGGGGGAACAAGCAAATACATCAAGCATAAAATTAATCTCCATTCCTCATTTCTTGCTTTCCAGGTCTAAAATGAATTTAAAAATGTCTATGTGTAGATTAAAAAAAACAGGAGTCTGGTAACATCTTTTTTTGCCTGAGATGTTTTATTCAAAGGCCTTTGTGGGCTGCAGGTCATTTAATCAGATGTTCAGAGTGGCTAAACTGATGGAGAATTTAAACTGGGGTGCAGTGAAGGACAAAAGAAAAAGGGAGGGGATTATAGGTTCGTATGTAGATGCAGGCCACATGTTAGAGAAATTACAAGTACCTTTTCAATCAATAATTGCGATGATTTAAAACCTATTGTGTTTTAAACCTTCTGAGATTGAAACTTATTGATGTAAGTATATCTCTGCTCATATACACATGCTCTGTCGTAAGCCCAAATATATAAATTTCATGAACAAGAAAGGCAACAGAACAAAGTTGGAATAATGAAGCAAGAGTTATTGGTTTTATCATTGAAATATCAAATAATAAGTTTAAAAGGATATCTCTTCTGAGTCTATTCTCCTTAACCACTCCTTTCAAAAGGCAGAAAAGAAATTTCTAATCAATTTAAATATTTCTATTTTAGAAACCACACATGTTGAGAAAGCAGGGTTGAAGGGTCATGCCACCTTTAGCAGGCTATGACTCATGTAGAAAAAGTACCAGCCTAGCTCACAATGCTGCAATACATTTGTCAGTCTAACCCACCCCTTTTTGGATCTATCCTACTTATGGATGTTGCTGACACAATCACATTACTAACCCGGAATCATGTTAAAATCATGTTTCTTACCTGACAACCCTGTGGCTCAGTTGGCTAGGCATTCTTCACTAGAGAGCAACAAATAACAGCACATCTCAGGGTTTAACTTTGTTGTTAAAAATTGACCTGAGGCCTTGAATAGCAGTGTTCAAAGTCCATGGTGGGAAGGCTTGAATTTTTCTTATAGCCTCTTTTATCTCTTGTTGAATTTTAATAAAGTTTTTTTTTTAAATACAGTGAAGGTTTTATGTTCTCTTGGTTGCAGTTTCTGACTGTAGACTGTAGCTCATGATTTTGGAAATTGGTCCCCATCTACCGCATTTCCCTGAAAATAAGACCCGGTCTTATATATATATATATAATCAACTCGTAAAGCAACAAATCAACCACCCACATCCCCATGAACTATGTTTTAGTTTTGGTGGGGAACAGGAAAGAAAAGTCAAATTGGTAGCTGCAATACTCTGATTGAAGCCCTGGCTCCTTTGTATGTGCAAAGTGGCTGTTCCATCCTCATTTTTTGTGATCCTTATTGCAAAGTGTTGAAACATTGATTGCTGGATCGTGTTAGGTTGATCTGCATGGCTAGCTTATCTCAGAACGACTATAGAACACTCACCATTTGTCCAGGCACATATATTGTCCCCCCTCTCTCCCATTCCAGCAGAAAGGAAACCTGTACCTACCTTTCCATATTTTACCTAAAAATGTTTTCTAGCTTGTACTGGTTCAAGCAGAGCTACCCAGTTCACCTCTTTCACTTCTGCTCATCTGAATTCAAGTTCAGTTCAGCTTCTAAAACCAAAGACTTAATGTTGCTCGTCTTTTTTTCCTCAAATAACTTACTAAAAAAGGTGAGAACATAAAAACAATGAAAATGAATTTCTGCAGAGGCAGAGAGATTGGTAGAAATATATAGGAATGGTCATTCGTGTTTCATTTCTGCCTGAATCCAGCTTTCCAATCTTACACATTTCTGTCATAACTTTGCCAACTCTGAATGTGTATATTCTCCAGCAAGCAACACTTCAAATGAAGCTGTCCTTGTTTCCAATGTAAATTTACTAGGAATAGTACTAAATTCTTCTATATAGTTCTGTAACTGAAGAAAGTAGCATGAAAAGGTTTTTTAATTACTTTATTTAATGTATTTGGTACTATTCAAAAATCATAAAGCAAAATTTTATTTATTAATATTGCACAGGTAGATACAAAATGGCAATGGCTTTACTTTAAAATACTTAGTATTACTTTAAAATCATAACCATGGAAATTGATATTAATATATTAATATTATTTGAATCCCATTCTAAGTGATATGCATTCAATTATATTGTAGATAAGAGCTGAAGAAAAACATTACAAACATTTTACCAGTTTATGGCACAACTATCAGAGTTGGTGATAACACTTTACTTTTTTGAGAATGAAAGTTTGAAGAATATGTAAATAATTCTTGGTAATTGAAACTCTTTAACTTTCCATTTCCTTCTCCCTGCTTCTCACATCCCCTTTTGAACCAAGCAAGCACTGTGTTTTGCTATTTTCTGCATTTTACCATTCCGCTTGCTTTGCTCTATCTATTTACAATATTTTCTGCTTGCATATATGGGATATACTTAGCACCCATTTTCCCCCCCATGTTTGGGAGAGAAAGCTTTATTTTGAAAACTTGGCATATCATACAGTATTACGATTCTTCCTGCTTTTTAAGAGAATAAGTTTAAGACAAATTACAACAGAAAACTTGCACTGATGATGTTGGGGAGTGAAAAATCTGCAAACAACTGAGACAACCACTCCTTATTTCACAGTCCAATCCTGAGCTACCAATAATCTCTTCTATTAGAAAAGCATCCTCATCATTATTTCCCTTTTTAAATTCAGAAGTTTAATATTTGAACCTCTGGTCTATACTGTATAACATGGCCTTGACCAGACAGCTGCAAGGCAGTAGTTTCTGACTCCTTTGTTTACTCTTTCATTCCTTAAGCTTTTAGTTTAGTAACAAACCCTGAAAGACAAATGTTTTCACCTTCTTTTTGGCCTTACTATTACTGCTTATTTGCACAGATTACAAAAGAGTCATTTCCAATTATTAAGTGACAAGCAAGGTAGCCTCATCTTTTATAAAAGATAAAAGTCTTCCTATTAAAATATGCTTACTGTCTGCTCATCAGTTTTGCTATCTTAATATAAAGTCTGGTCAGAAAGAAGAGAAAGATTACCTGATTAAGAGCTACGATGTTCTGGCTGTATCTTCTTTCATGTTGCACAGAGGCACTAAATAGCTTGCAACTATTGAATTCTGTGTACACTTCCACTGTTGCTTTGTGAAACATATTACATTTAAAAAAACGTTTCCTTCCTTCATTCCTCCTTCCCTCTCCCAGCAATTAGAATGTCTTGAGAGAAAAAAGATTTCTAACCAAGTTTACGAATGCCTCTGAGTTTCACATGGTTGCAGAAGGGAAGACGGTAGCGGCTTGTAAAACAAAATTCATGTTGAAGATAGTGAGTCTATCAACTTATTCAAGGGAATATATTGTAGGTTTATCTTTAATGTGTTTGGATGCTTGTATACAGTATATTTTATGGAATATGCATTTCAGAGTTGTTTTCATTCACTAGTGTGTATGTCTATGGAAAGAATGTTGTGTCGGAAAAAAAGATTGAGTGCTTTAAATGAATAAGTACAGGACAAACTTAAGTCTTCTGGGTACAAATTCTTTTGATTGTCATTAGGATGAATTATATGCCTTTTGGTCTTAGCAAAAAGCTTTGCTAAGACCATTTGGTAAAATATACATGATTGGAAATTGTGATGATACCCCCAGTAATGTCTCAATACTTTTAAAAAAAACATGTTATCCCCAAAAGATAGAAAGGTTCTATGGAATAAATGCTTGACAAACAAGCAATCTTAATTTTTAACATAACCTAACATAATAACAGAGTTGGAAGGAACCTTGGAGGTCTTCTAGTCCAATCCCCTGCCCAGGCAGGAAACCCTACACCATTTCAGGCAAATGGCTATCCAACATTTTCTTAAAAATTTCCAGTGTCGGAGCATTCACAACTTCTGCAGGCAAGTAGTTCCACTTGATTGATTGTTCTGTCAGAAAATTTCTCCTTAGTTCTAAGTTGCTTCTCTCCTTGATTAGTTTCCACAATTGCTTCTTGTTCTACCCTCAGGTGCTTTGGAGAATAGCTTGACTCCCTCTTCTTTGTGGCAGCCCCTGAGATATTGGAACACTGCTATCATGTCTCCCCTAGTCCTTCTTTTCATTAAACTAGACATATCCAGTTCCCGCAGCCATTCTTCATATGTTTTAGTCTCCAGTCCCCTAATCATCTTTGTTGCTTTTCTCTGCACTCTTTCTAGAGTCTCAATATCTTTTTTATATCATGGCAACCAAAAATGAATGCAGTATTCCAAGTATGGCCTTACCAAGGCATTATAAAGTGCTATTAATACTTCACTATTATTCTATCCCTCTGTTTATGCAGCCCAGAACTGTGTTGGCTTTTTTTGGCAGCTACTGCACACTGCTGGCTCATATCTAAATGGTTGTCCACTAGGACTCCAAAATCCCTCTCACAGTTACTACTATTGAGCAAGGTACCACATATACGGTACCTGTGCATTTTGGTTTTTTGCCTAAATGTAGAACCTTACTTTTTTCACCATTGAATTTCATTTTGTTAGATAGCGCCCAATGTTCAAGTCTGTCAAGATCCTTCTGTATGTTGAGCCTATCTTCTGAAGTGTTGGCTATTTCTGCCAGCTTGGTGTCATCTGCGAATTTGATGAGTTCCCCATCTATCCCCTTGTCCAAGTCATTGATAAAAAGTCATAAAAAAATCAAATTGAAGAAGTTTTTTTTAATTTTATTTTGTCACAACAATATACACAAGCATCAACATAAAATATCTACATATCATATAAGCATATATATGAGCAAAAGTATGCAATATCTATATTAATTTGATATAATGAAAGGTAACAATAGGACAGGAACGGTAGGCACTTTTGTGCTCTTATGCACGCCCCTTATAATCCTTTTAGGAATGGGGTGAGGTCAATAGTAGACAGTTTTTGGTTAAAGCTTTTGGGATTTTGGGAAGAGACCAGAGTCAGGTAGTGTGTTCCAAGTGTTAATAATTCTGTTGCAGAAGTCATATTTTCTGCAATCAAGATTGAAGCGGTTAACATTAAGTTTAAATCTATTGTTTGCTCTTGTATTATTGCGATTGAAGCTGAAGTAGTCTTCAACAGGAAGAACATTGCAATAGATGATTCTATGAGTTAAGCACAGGTCTTGTCGGAATCGGCGGAGTTCTAAGTTCTCTAAACCCAGGATTTCAAGTCTGGTGGTATAAGGTATTTTGTTGTTTTCAGAGGAGCAGAGAACTCTTCTTGTAAAATATTTCTGGACATGTTCAATTGTGTTGATGTCAGAAATGTGGTATGGGTTCCAGACAGGTGAACTGTATTCAAGAATAGGTCTAGCAAATGTTTTGTATGCTCTGGTTAGTAGTGTAGTGTTTTTGGAAAAGAAGCTACGCAGAATTAGGTTTACAACTCTTAGAGCCTTTTTTGCTATGTAGTTGCAGTGGGCTTTGGCATTTAGGTCATTTGATATGAAAACTCCAAGGTCTTTAACAGGGTGGAGGTCATCTGTAAGGTAATATCCATCAAGCTTGTACTTAGTATTTTGGTTCTTTTTTCCAATACGTAAGACTGAGCATTTGCTGGTTGAGATTTGGAGTTGCCAAGTTTTAGACCAATCGGATACAAAGTCAAGGTCTTTTTGAAGGGTAGTAGTATTGTTGGTGGTGTTAAATAGTTTGACATCGTCAGCAAAGAGAACACAATAACTTGAGATATGGTCATAGAGATCATTTATGTATATTATGAAGAGCGTTGGTTCATGATGTTAATTGAATTTCTCAGTTCTAAAGTTAATTTTCATTTAATATAATTTTTGGGTAGTCCATATTAATTTGAATGGATGTTAGCACCTTCTTTGTCGCACCAACAGAATGGAAATGTCCCACAGCATGGCTGGAGCCATGGTTTCCAAATGATGTTGTAGTAAGAGAGCTGTTGTGGGACAGGAGTAAGAGTTCTGCGATGCTTCGCCACAGCGTCATCTATTTTCTTAAGAATTTCCTGAAAATGTGGTTCAGTGGTCTCTGATAAAGGGATGGCCTCTGATGGATCTCTTGAGAGATCAAATAGCAAAGGAGGAACGTGATGGATGACACCTTCTCCAGAACATGGGCAGATTCCTTTTCCATAACAACCCCCTGCATCTTCAGTTGAAAATATTGGTGTCACATAATGAGCCTTCCATAAAGCACCACCTGGTAGAAACAAAACATAAAACAAACACTATCAAAATATTTACAAAGATGGGATATGAATAATATATAGATTTATTTTCATTTTGGAAATCAAACAAAAAATTCTTGTCAACACCAAAAAATGTTCATCCCTGCTCATACCGTGTATACCCAATGCAAAAGCTCTTTCGCCAGGATACAAATGTGATTTATATTTTGTACTAAGCCTCAACATGGTTTGTCTCTTGTACGAAGACTGTCATTGTCATGTATAAACCATGTCTGAACTTATCTACAAAATAATTATTTCACATTGGTTTTGATCATGTAGAAAACCAAGTACAAAGTAGTATTAAGATTTACACATTAGCCTTAGGTATTTCTTTACAGGATAAATAATTAGAATAGAATAGAATAGAATTTTTTATTGGCCAAGTGTGATTGGACACACAAGGAATTTGTCTTGGTGCATATGCTCTCAGTGTACATAAAAGAAAAGATACCTTCATCAAGGTACAACATTTACAACACAAATGATGGTCAATATATCAATATAAATCATAAGGATTGCCAGCAACAAAGTTACAGTCATACAGTCATAAGTGGAAGGAGATGGGTGATGGGAACGATGAGAAGATTAGAATAGAATAGAATAGAATAGAATTTTATTGGCCAAGTGTGATTGGACACACAAGGAATTTGTCTTGGTGCATATGCTCTCAGTGTACATAAAAGAAAAGATACGTTCATCAAGGTACAACATTTACAACACAATTGATGATCAATATATCAATATAAATCATAAGGATTGCCAGCAACAAGTTATAGTCATACAGTCATAAGTGGAAAGAGATTGGTGATGGGAACTATGAAACGATTAATAGTAGTGCAGATTCAGTAAATAGTCTGACAGTGTTGAGGGAATTATTTGTTTAGCAGAGTGATGGCCTTCGGGAAAAAACTGTTCTTGTGTCTAGTTGTTCTGGTGTGCAGTGCTCTATAGCGTCGTTTTGATGGTAGGAGTTGAAACAGTTTATGTCCAGGATGCGAGGGATCTGCAAATATTTTCACGGCTCTCTTCTTGATTCGTGCAGTATACAGCTCCTCAATGGAAGGCAAGTTGGTAGCAATTATTTTTTCTGCAGTTCTAATTATCCTCTGAATCCTATTCTAAATAAATAATTCACTGATAATATGTGTGTATGTAATTTTGAAGGGATATTTTCAAATGCAAGATAACTCTTTTCACTCACTGTCTTTTTGATGCCACCGTGCTGCATGTAAATAACTTCCACAGTAATGAAACAGGAATTCATGTTCCGAGTGTTTGATTTTTTGTTGCAATAAAGGTAGAAGATTTCTTCCATCAATTATTCTACAGTGATGCAGGAAATAGCAGTCAACTAAAAGTAAGTAAATTAGATCCTATATTTAGGCTGATACAATCAAATCTATGTTAATAACATGCTGAAAGATATATATTTTCCAATATTTTTTTCTGCATATTTGCTGGGTGGACCATATATATCTTATATTTTAAAAGAAAATATTAAAAAATAATATTTTAAAAAATAAACTGAATAGAATCTTTCTAAACATGCAAAGAATTTTTAGAGAAAAGTATAATTTTTATACTGTTTGCCACTTAAATAATACTTTAAATTAGTGTTTCTAAATCTTGGCAACTTCAAAATACATGGAATTCAACTTCCAGAATTCTCCAGACAGTTTTCTGGTTAGAGATTTCTGGAAATTGAAGTCAGCATATCTTAAAGTTCCTAAGGTTGAGAAACATTGCTTTAAATGTATTATGCAGTAGACAAAACTGTGTTTCAGTGTTCAGCAGGGAAACAAAAGATTAATTAAAATATATAAATAATTAAACATTTCCAAAGATGACAAAATGGTATAGATACAAAGAAAACAGCTTTACAGCATCACCAGTATTATAAAGAAACTGCAGAAAATGCTTTCAGCACATATACAATCACAGTCCATGTAATACTCATAATCCTAGATGATGTATTAGATATACTGGAGATTATGTTAAGCGATTTCAGTAAATTGCAAAGAGCAATTTCTTTAAAGGAGTATTTTAGGAATGATATCTGGGAACTGCTCATTAATACATATTGACTTCAAAAGAAGGACAGAAGAAACAAGATTCTGTTGTATATTTTAATAAACTATTGGATCACTGCTGGATCACTTATGAATAATTTAAATATAGGTACAGTAAGAATTCAGGTTCTATACCTGTCCTGGGGCACATCTTTTCCAGCCAAATGAATCACTGTGGGAAAAATATCCATGAGGCTTGTTGGTTCATCAAGCAGACGAAGAATGACCTCCAAAATTCTAGTTAGGCAGAATTAAAGGTGGTTAAAGGCTGGTTAAAGGTGCCTTATTCACCTTTATAGATGCCGTTCCAACCCCCAACCCCCAAAATTCTAGTTAGGCAGACAGACAATCTTATTGCCTTATTCACCTTTATAGATGCCGTTCCAACCCCCAACCTGTACTGTTCCATCTTGACCTTCCAGGTGGCCTCCATGGTCTGAAGCAAAGTAGACAAAGGTGCTATTTTGCAAGCCTTCCTTGTCAATAGCATTAAGAATCTGACCTGCATGAGGGGAGAGAAAGAAAGATCCACATTATATAGAATTATACAGAAGTATTCAAAGAATAACAAAAGTAATATTTTATTAATTCACGGTGCTCACCATACTTCCCTTTACAAAGACATTGTTTCCTCAAAACAATCCTGTGAATCTGCCATCTCTAACTTAGATCCCAAATCTTATTTGTTAATTCATGGAACTCTTTCCTTTTTCTGAAGCTAACAGGATCTATCAAATGCTGCTCCTGAACAACAGGATCCATGGGCCACTTTGATACAACACAGGAGGTGTTAAGTTTGGGAAGTAACGAGGCTGGAGACCAGGGTAGTGACAACAGCTCTTTAATATATGGTGAACCCAGCAACCAAACTGGGGAAAAACAACCCTTTATATACTGTTTAACCGGCGGCTTCAACCAATCAGCAACGTGCTTGTTTCCCGCCAAAATATTTAAAGATACATAACACTCCTCCCTTCCCAGAAAACACTTTACCACTATTTACATATTATTTACATGTTATTTTTCGACGTAGTCACGCAAATAACCTGGGCGTCTCCTAATTCTTTCGGACCTGCGCGGTTCAGTCCTGGGTGGTGTTTTGAGCTGGTCGGAGGGGCTGTTTTCTCCTCCCAGCTCTTCCTCTAGGCCATCGGGCCCTGGATTACTTGCAGACTCTTTTTCTTGGCCATCCGGCCCTGGATTACTTTTTGAATTTTCCCTGCTGTTTCCATCGGGAACCTGATGGCGTCGCTGGACCTCCGGGACCTCAGCTAAGTCTTGCGCCTCCCCCGGGTTATGGTCAGCTGTGGGATCAAATAATGAGTGGTCATGATCTGTCTCATTTAGCTCGGGTTGTTCAGCTAGTCGTTTCCTTATCTGATCTATGTGGCGCCTCCATACTCGATTGTCTTTTAACTCAACCAAGTATGATTTTGGACCGGTTGCTTTTATGATTTGCCCTGCTAGCCAACTTGGGCCATCCCCATAGTTGCGGGCCCACACTCGGTCGCCTATGCCCATTTCTCTCGTTTTTTCTAGTTCCCCCTTGTAACCCTCTGGTGTGTAATGGGGATTCAAACGGTCAAGTGGGCACCGGAGTTTCCGTCCCATCAATAATTCGGCTGGGCTTCTGCCTGTAGCCGTGCTTGGGGTTCTATGCTGAACGGCCAGAAAGAAATCTATCTTTGTTTGCCAGTCCCCTGGCTTGAGCCTGGACAATGCCTCCTTAGCGCCCGGACGGAACGCCTGCAAGGCCATTCGACGCAGGGTGGAAAGGCAGAGAGGGCATGTCGGATGCCCACCTCTACCAAGTATTCCTCAAACTGGGCTGCCGTGAATTGCGGGCCGTTGTCAGATACCAGCGTGTCAGGCAACCCGTGGGTTGCGAATAGGTGGCGCAGGGCTGCGATTACTGCCTCGGCTGTCGTGGATTTCATGAGTATGATCTCCAACCATTTAGAGAAAGCGTCGACAACCACTAGGAAGGTTTGGCCGTGGAAAGGGCCAGCAAAATCAATGTGGATTCTCGACCAGGGCCCTTGGGGTTTTTCCCATTCCCTGACTGGGGCCGTTGGGGGTAGAGGTCTGGACTCTTGGCAAGCCTGGCATTTTCCTACCCTCTCAGCAATCTCTGCGTCCATGAGTGGCCACCACACATAGCTTCTTGCTAGCCCCTTCATCCTTACGATCCCTGGGTGACCCTCGTGGAGGAGGTCCAATACCCTTCCCCTCAATTTCTCCGGGATTACCACTCGATCACCCCATAGCAGGCACCCCCCTTGAGCCGAGAGCTCCTCACGTTTTTTTACAAATTCCTTAAACCGTTCGCCCGGCGCAGCGGGCCACCCTCTTTGTACCCAACCGAGTACAGTCCTTAGCATAATGTCCCGGTATGATGCCCGAGCCACTTCCTTAGATGTGACTGGGCCAGAGTCCAAAGAGTCAATCAGCAGGATGGGCGTCCCCGGAGTGGGGTCTTCGATCGCCCCTGGCAGTGGGCATCTGCTTAACGCGTCCGCATGCCCCACTTCTTTTCCCGGTCGATGCTGCAGCTTGTAGGAATAAGCGGCTAAGAAAATAGTCCATCGGGTCAATCGTGGCGAAAGTGCCACGGCGTAGGTCGCCTGCCAGTATTCCTAACAGCGGTCTGTGGTCAGTTACAATTTCAAAGTCTCGCCCAAAAACATATTCGTGAAATTTTTTTACCCCTGACACAATTGCTAGCGCTTCCTTATCTAACTGGCTATAGTTCCTCTCTGTGGAGGACATCGTTCTGGAGTAGAAGGCTATAGGGCTTCTGTGCCGCTTTGAAGTCTGTGGCTGAGCACAGCCCCACCCGTAAGGGGAGGCATCGCAAACCAGCACTAAGGGCAATGAGCTATGATACTGGATGAGCAGGCTATCGCCGAGAGCAGGTTTTTACTGCTTCAAAGCCCTACTTTCCGACTTTCCCCAAGACCAAACAGTATTTTTCCTAGAAGCTTATGCAGCGGTTCAGCAACGGTCGCTTTGTTTTTAAAAACCGCGTAAAATTCACTAGCCCCAGGAATGCCTGTAGCTCTGTTTTGTTTTTGGGCGCTGGAGCCTTTCTAATTGCCTTGACCTTGCTCTCAGTGGGTGAATTTTCTTGTCTATTCGGTAGCCCAAGAATTCAGATTCTACCCCTATCTGGCATTTGTTCACTTTAACCTTTAGTCCGCTGACCGGAAAATGCCCAGAACCTTTCTCAGACGCTCCCCAATTCCTCTACGCTTTCGGCTGATATCAATACATCATCGTAGGAACTACCCTGGGAGCCCTTGCAGAAGTCGTTCCATTAAGTTTTGGAACAGCCCGGTGCCACACTCACCCCAAATTGTAATCGGGTACACTTGAATGCACCCCTGTGAGTTACAATCGCTTGGGCTTCGCTGTGTTGGCGCCTATGGGCAGTTGCTGGTAGGCTTGGGCCAAGTCTAACTTTGCAAAGACTTGCCCTTGCCCCAAAGAGTGCAGCAAGTGTTGCACCACGGAACCGGTAAGCGCTTTTCTGTAAGGCTTTGTTTAGTGTCGTCTTGTAGTCTGCGCAGATTCTAATTGACCCATCTGGTTTTACTGGCGTGACGATTGGCGTCTCCCACTTTGCGTGATCGACTGGCACCAAAATCTCTTACTTTTTGAGCTTTTCTTGCTCCTTGTCAATTTTAGGTTTGAGGGCAAAGGACTCTCCTTGCCTTTAACCTAATGGGGCTACCTGGGGTCTAAGTTGAAGGAAATAGGGGTCCCCTTGTACTTGCCCAGGCAGTCCTTGAAAACATCTTCGAACTCATTCATGAGTATGTCTTTCAGGTTACAGTCACTTCTGTAGATGCCAGTCACGCCCATGCCCAGTGCGCGAAACCAGTCTAGTCCCAACAAACTAGGCAGGGTCCCTTCGACGATCGTGATGGGCAGGGTCTTCTTGTGTGGTCCGTACTCGACTCGGACAGAGGTGGTCCCTCGAACAGGGATTCGATTCCCTTGGTAGTCGTGGATTCGTAGCCGTTGTGTTTGCAGGTGGCGCTTCGCGACTGATGGCAGTGACTTCGCCAAAGTGTCCCAGGACATGATGGTGATTGCTGACCCGGTGTCCACTTTGAGTCGGCACCGTACTCCTTCTATTTTGGGTTTGGTGAAGATCTTCTTCTCCACTCGGGTTGAGGCGCGGCCTATGACCACAGTCGTTTGGTTCGAATCCGCGCCTTTTTTGTTTGAGCCAATCGCGGGTCGCCTTGCTGATCCCGCGCTCTGATTGGCCGATTTAAATTTTCGGCGGGAAGGTTGGGGAGCTCGACAGACTTGAGCTAGGTGCCCTTTCTTCTCGCACCGCCGACATGTTGCGTCCTTAAACTTGCAGCGTTGGCGCTGGTGTTGACCTCCGCAACTTCCGCATTCGTCCCGGTCCTCTTTTCCGCGTTTCTCGGTTCGGCAGACCCCTTCCTCATCCTCTCCGTCGGATTCGGTCTGGATCTCTTCTTGGTGCACCGGGGTTGACTTTGTGCTCGCCTTTGGTGTGAGAGGCTTTTGCAGTGTCTCCGCCGCTTGGGTGGACATTTCATGCGCTCTGGCTTCGTCCAGGGCGTTTGCCAGCGTCAGATTGCTTTTCGATAGCAGCCGCCTCGCAATCGCATGTCTCGGACCCCCTGATGAGTTGCTCCAGCAGCACCTCGTCCAGGTCTCGGTACCCACAGTCTTTGGAGGCTTTCCGAGGGCGGCCATGTAGTCGCCGATGGATTCGCCATCTAGCTGCCGGCGCTCTCCAAATTCAAAACGCCGCACGTATTTGGACGGCGTTGGCGAAATGGTTTTTAGCAGGGTTTGCAGAGTTTGCCACGATACCGATTGTATCGGCGTTGGCTCTGCCAGGGCTTCGCGATGTCGATGACCTCGGGACGCAGTGGCTCAAAGTATGCCCTTTTGCGGTTGTCTGGAACTCCTTGCAGTTCGTTGGCTTCTAGAAAGCTTTCGAAACGGGTCATGTACGTTCCCCATTTCTCTCTAGCTGGGTCAAACGGTGCGGGCGGAGTGTAACTGGCCATCTCCGCTTTTCTGCCCTGTGTTTGCTGGGTTCGGTTCTTCCGTGCTTCAGCTCGGTTCTGGTGCTCCTTAGCCTCGGTATCCCACCTTCGTCGCCAGTGTTAAGTTCGGGAAGTAACGAGGCTGGAGACCAGGGTAGTGACAACAGCTCTTTAATATATGGTGAACCCAGCAACCAAACTGGGGAAAAACAACCCTTTATATACTGTTTAACCGGCGGCTTCAACCAATCAGCAACGTGCTTGTTTCCCGCCAAAATATTTAAAGATACATAACAGGAGGTAGTCAGTGCAAAGAGAAATTATTCTGCAAACAGAAAATCGTCTTCTGTGTGAAACTGCCTTCTGACAACACAACCATGCTAGTAAGCCTTCAAGATGGCAAACAGATGTCAGTCTTCAAGATTGGGAATCCAACAGTCAGAAATCTATTGATTCTAAAATATGGGTATAAAAAGTCTAGGAATGAAATGCTGGATTTGAAAAGTATTTCTAACTCTATCGTCTCTGTCTCGATCTCTGTCTATTATCTTCAATCTAATTTAATCTAAAGCTAATCAAATCAAATCTAATTTAGTCTAACCTATTATCTCTATCAAATTTTGAAATCCCCCTTACCCTCGCAATGAACAAAATATTAAAACATAAAAACTGTATATATAAAATTTTAAAAATACATATATGTTAAAAGTTAATTAAGGGGTGGGGTGTTCTTCAGGGGCCCTGGGGCTTTGTGCTCTTCTGTAAGCCTCAAATAAAACAGCAAAATCATGTTTTCAAACCTTTCTGGAAGGCCAGGAGGGTGGGGGCTTGCCTGATCTCTCTGTGTATATGAGGGAGACTATGCCAAAGGGCAGGGACAAGGCCAGAAAAGGCTCTCCTCCTGGGCCCACCACTGGAATATGATCTGCAGAGAGCTCCTGAGTTCCTAGTTGGAGATGCATTGCTAGGTTTGCATGAAGTCTGACAGTCCACTGTGAAACTGTTCCTAATCACCAACTGTTCTCTAAGGTCATGAGTGCTCAAGCCTAATAAAATTGTATCCCCCTCAGGGTTGGATTGTGTTATAATACTGATGTGGGTGGGTCAGTACTTTAATAAAGTTACAGGAGCAATTGCTCCTTAATTAAGGAGCAATTTAGCCTGTCAAGTTTGTGCCCTGCTTAGATGCAAATGGAGATCCAGCTTGAGGAAGATCATAGCTCATTTAACCTCAATAAAACATTGCAGAAATTTTGGCTATGTATTTCAAAGATGTCTCTTAGACTAAATTCAGGCTACATATAATATGCACGGAGTATGTGTGTTGGTTGGTTATTCATTAGATGTGTACAGCAGAACAGATGAGCTAGTCTATTGCAATAGCAGCATTCTTCTTCGTTTTTCTCGCCATGTACATGTATACATCCAAACTAGACTGTGTTGTTTCTCTGTGTCATATATGTGGATATATGAATAATTTTGCATTTATTTATTTATTTTGTCATGTTTATGTAGTGTATATTGGAGGTGGTAACCCTTTGAGAGCTGTATGCAACAAAATTTTGTTTTAATGTATGCCGATCAGTGTACATTCAAATGACAATGAAGTTATTCTAAGTCTAAGTCTAAATCTTGTATGTGGTACCATTAAGGAAACTTTCTATCCTGCCTACAATCTTAAGACAACTCCCTATTTCATTAGGAAAGTAACACACTGAAGGATTGAGATGGGACATCGTAACACAAACAACTACATCTTAAAAATCAAATATATAAAATTACATTCCCAATTCCCAACCACTTCCTATTGTTTCTTTTTTCTTCTAACTGGTCAGAAATAAATTAAGAATTCTAGACAATACCGCTGTCCAAAACAGGAAATGAAGAGTAGACAATTATATAATCGTAGATTAAGCATATTTTAATCCTTCTTGAGAATGGTTTACCTCTGTTCTGTAGCAGAAGCAACTCACCTACTAACCAGTCCAGTTCTTCTACATGGTCTCCATATATACCATGTTTGCTCTTTCCCACAAATTTTTCAGTTGTAATCAGAGGTGTATGGACATGCAGAAACGAAACAAGCAGGAGAAATGGCTTGTGTTTTTTGCTTAAACAAATAAAAAAGATCATATTTAGGTTCCATTTAGCAATGGAAAGTAGTAAGGTAGTCTTTGACTTACGACCACAATTGCGCCCAAAATGTATGTTGCTAAGTGACATAGTTAAGTGAGTTTTGCCCCATTTTACAATCCTTCCTGCCACCGTTGTTAAGTGAATCACTGCAGTTGTTAAGTTAGTAACTATGTGTATCTGGCTTCCCCATCAAATCTGCTTGTCAGAAGGCTGCAAAAGGGGTTCACATGATCCCAAGGCATTGCAACTATCATAAGAACTAGCTGCCAAGCATCTAAATTTTGATCACATGATGATGGGGATGCTGCAACGGTTGTGTGAAAAACACTCATTAAGTCACTTTTTCCAGTTGTGTTGTAACTTTGAACCATCATTAAATGAACCGTTGTAAGTAGAGGACTACCTGTACTTTTGGTATTTGATATTTAGATAGATCTATTTATTACCTTTGAATAAAAGAAAGTGCTTCATTTAGTAAAATTAAACTTGTTCTTCCCAGTTTCATAGGTTGTTCGGTGATGTTATAGTTGCGCATCAAGATACAGTTCCAGTATTTCACAAAGCCATAGGAGGAGTACCATGAAGCAAAAAACAGGAAATTAAACAAAGCAAGGAAGATGATCACTTTCCAAGGAATGGACACCAACCCAATAATTTTTCCAATAAGAAATGTGAGTACTGCAAAAGTAATGACTTGCGTATAGAACCATAATTTAGCTTGAAAGGCTCTATCCAATTCTGGAGGTTTGTTATCCTGACAGTTGTTGAAAAGTGTGAAGGGCATGCCATAAAAATAATCAAAGCCATGATTCAAGGGATGGTGGCAATAATCATCGATAGTATCACAGCTTACACCTTGATGCCATTTCCCTGAAAATCAAAAAGGAAAGTATTACTTAGTCTGAATTGTTCTTTGGGATAATCTCAGTATCCAGTAAACACAGTACTTCAAAAAAAAAACTTTATTTATTTATTTATTTATTTAATTAAATTTTTATACCGCCCTTCTCCCGAAGGACTCAGGGCGGTGTACAGCCAAAGATAAAACACAAAATATATACAATTAAAACAACATTTAAAACATAGCAGATTATAAAAGGCTGATAATTAAAAATTTAGATTTTAAAATTTTAAAATATTAGCAAAACCCCAAATTTAAAATTCAACACTATTATGCCAGTCCCGCTTGAATAAATAAGTGTGTTTTGAGCTCACGACAGAAGGTCCAAAGATCAGGCACTTGACGTAGGCCAGGGGGGAGTTCATTCCAGAGTGTCGCTGCCCCCACAGAGAAGGCCCTACTCCTGGGGGCCGCCAGCCGACACTGTTTGGCGGACGGCACCCTGAGGAGACCCTCTCTGTGAGAGCGTACGGGTCGGTGGGAGGCAAAGGGTAACAGCAGGTGGTCTCGTAAGTACCCAGGTCCTAAGCCATGGAGCGCTTTAAAGGTGGTAACCAAAATCTTGAAGCGCACCCGAAAAACCACAGGAAGCCAGTGCAGACTACGGAGTAGTGATGTTACGTGGAAGCCACGAGCGGCTCCCGTTACTACTCGCGCAGCCGCATTCTGGACTAACTGTAGTCTCCGGGTGCACCTCAAGGGCAGCCCCATGTAGAGAGCATTGCAGTAATCCAACCTAGACGTAACCAGAGCGTGAGTGACCGTGCATAAGGCATCCCGGTCAAGGAAGGGACGCAACTGGCGGACCAAGCGAACTTGGTAAAAGGCCCTCCTGGAGACGGCCGCCAGATGTTCATCAAAGGACAGCCGTCCATCCAGGAGGACGCTCAAGTTGCGAACCACCTTCTTTGGGGCCACTAACTCACCCCCGACAGTCAGCTGCGGGTGCAGCTGACTGTACCGGGGTGCCGGCATCCACAGCCACTCCGTCTTGGAGGGATTGAGCTTGAGTCTGTTTCTCCCCATCCAGACCCATACAGCTTCCAAGCACCGGGACAGCACTTCGACCGCTTCGTTGGGGTGGTCCGGGGTGGAAAAGTACAGCTGAGTATCATCAGCGTACAGATGATAACTCACCCCGAAACCACTGATGACCTCGCCCAGCGGCTTCATATAGATGTTGAACAGGGTAGGCGAGAGAATCGACCCCTGAGGCACCCCACAAGTGAGGCACCTCGAGGACGACCTCTGCCCCCCTGTCAACACCGTCTGCGACCGGTCAGAGAGATAGGAGGAGAACCCACCGATAAACGATGCCCCCCACTCCTAATCCCTCCAACCGGCGCAGCAGGATACCATGGTCGATGGTATCAAAAGCCGCTGAGAGATCTAATAGGACCTAGGCAGAGGAACAACCCCTGTCCCTGGCCCTCCAGAGGTCATCCACCAACGCGACCAAAGCCGTTTCCGTGCTATAACTGGGTTGGAAGCCAGACTGGAATGGGTCTAGATAGACAGCTTCCTCCAGGTGCCGGGGGAGCTGCCATGCAACCACACTCTCTACAACCTTCGCCACAAAGCGAAGGTTGGAGACTGGACGATAATTTCCCAAAATAGCTGGGTCCAGGGAAGGCTTCTTGAGGAGAGGTCTCACCACCGCCTCTTTCAAGGCGGCGGGGAAAACCCCTTCCACCAAAGAAGCATTTATAATCCCCTGGAGCCAGCCTCGTGTCACTTCCTGAGCAGCCAGCACTAACCAGGAAGGACACGGGTCCAGTAAACATGTAGTTGCATGTAACCTCCCCAGCAACCTGTCCACGTCCTCGAGAGCCACAGAATCAAACTCATCCAAAATAACCTCAACAAGACGCGGCTCTGTCATCTCAGTTGGATCATCGCAATCTTGGTCCAAACTATCCCGAAGTTGAACGATTTTATCGTATAGATAACCGTTAAACTCCTCAGCTCATCCCTGTAAGGGGTCATCCCGTCCCCCTTGATGAAGAAGGGAACGGGTCACCCGAAACAAGGCGGCCGGGCGGTTATCTGCCGATGCAATGAGGGTGGAAACGTAGGTACGTTTCGCCTCCCTCATTGCCACTAGGTAGGTCTTAGTAAAAGACCTCAATAGTGTCCGATCAGCCTCGGAACGGCTAGACCTCCAAGTACTCTCTAGGCGTCTTCTCCGGCGTTTTATCTCTCTCAGCTCCTCGGAAAACCAGGGAGCCAATTGAGATCTATGCCGGGTCAGAGGCCGCAAAGGCACGACACGGTCCAAAGCCCCAGCCACGGCCCGTTCCCAGGCCGCAACCAGTTCTTCAGTCGTGCCGTGGGTAAGATCCTCAGGAAACGGCCCAAGCTCCGTCAGGAACCTCTCCGGGTCCATCAGGTGCCTGGGACGGAACCAACGCAGTGGCTCCGTCTCCCTGCGGTGGTGAGCGGCGGTCTGAAAGTCTAGGCGAAGAAGAAAATGATCTGACCATGACACCGGTACCTTCACTATATCTCCTAAAACCAGATCATTAACCCACTGACCAGAGATAAAAATCAGGTCTAGCGTGCCTCCCCCAATTTGTGTAGGGCCATCAGTTACTTGAATCAGGTCCAAGGCCGTCATGGAGGCCTGGAACTCCTGAACCACCGTTGATGACAAGCCGGCCGATGGCAAGTTGAAATCCCCCAAGACCGGAAGTCTGGGAATCTCAACTGCCACGCCAGCAAGCACCTCTAGTAGCTCAGGTAGGGCTGTAGTCACGCAGCAAGGAGCCAGGTATGTGATCAACAACCCCATCTGATTCCGGTTGCCCCACTTCACAAGGAGGGATTCACAACCAGCTATCTGAGGAACAGTGGACTCCCTCGGCTCCAAACTTTCGTTTATCACAACCGCCACCCCCCCACCCCTACCTTGGGCCCTCGGCTGATGGAATGCCCGGAAACCCGGAGGGCACAGTTCAACCAGGGGTACACCCTCTTCTGTGCCCAACCAGGTCTCCGTAATGCCCATAAAGTCCGCGGACTCCCTATAAATAAGGTCACAAATCAGGGGAGCCTTATTGACCACGGACCGGGCATTGCAAAGCATCAGCCGCAGACCCAAACTCTGAGGGTCTTGACCATCCGGGGAACGAGTAAGGACTGGGGGGCCGGAGCACGTGATCGCTTTTAAACATCGAACACGTGCTCCCGAAGAACGATACGGCCCCCTGCCTCCGCCATATCTGCCTCTCCCACTTACCGTAAAGATGGAAAAACATTCTCTGCTCTGCACAATCCCCTCCCCCCTGTCTTTGGACCAACTAAAATACTGTCGTGAGCGCACGCTGGGACTGGACATACCCTCCCCGACGGGTTTCCCCCAACACCCGTTCTAACCGTCCCTCCCCTTAAAAATTCCCTATTTAAAAACCCCCAAAGGCTCTTTTTTGACGCATGCCACCTCTGTGGGTCCCAAAACCCGTCATTGAGGCCGGCCCTTGGCAACAAAGCGGGCCATTCCTGTGAGGCGGGGGCACCTCGCAGGCGCAAGAGTTCACGTGCAGAGTAATGCATAGAAGAAATAAGAATCGGCGAAAGACGTTAGGATGATAAAGTCCCAGGTTGGCAGAACAGTCATACATGATGGAACCTCCAATGGATGTCCAGTTATCAGATGAAATGAATAATAGCTGGAACATGATGACAAATAATAACGGCTGGAACATGATGACAAAGATGTTAAACCCAAAAGGAAATAGACAGATAGCGTCCATGGTAATGATCCATAGATAGAATCCTTGCAACAGATCGAATAAATTAAGGAATTACAGCCAATCTGTCCATAAACCAGTCCAGCGATCCATTGGCAAAACGGGTGGCATTACCGACCCCCCCATATTAAATCCACCTCCAAAGCCTGCTGTATCGCCCCCTCCGCCAACTGCTCCGAAACGCAGGCTTCTCCAGGCTTAAGGCCTGTCCACAGCCAGCTGATGACGCCAAACGGCCATAGATCCCAATATGGCAAGGGGCCAGCACGGACCATGAAGGTGAAAAAAGACCAAACAGAGAAGGCGACCATAGGCTGGGGATAATCCTTCACCCCTTCAGCGTTCGAAAATCAGGGGGAGGGCAGACAGCTATAAGCAGAGGAATAATCCTTCGCCCCTTCGATCTCCAAAAGTCAAGTGGGGGGGGCAGCCCATTAAAATAGGACGTAGGTGACAAGCGCCAGATAGAAGCGCCATTAACAGAGAAGGATGAGCCACGGCCACGCCTCGAGGCCTCATCTCGGGCCTCACCTCTCGCCGCGGCCTCGTCTCGCTTCACGCCAACGGAAATAAAAAGCTTCGGAAGATGGAACGCCTCACAGCCCGCCTAAGTCTCACCGTGCGCTGTAAAGTGCCGATGGACAAGGCAGGCTGAGGCTGAAACCGAAGCCAAACACCAACGACGAGCGGCAGGCCTCCTCTGCGCCCCGAAAATGGCCGCCGTTATCTGTCCGCCGCTCTCCCCATGGCCCTCGCTCTCGCCGGCCGCAAACCCGAGAGGTCCGAAAACCTCTCCTGCGGTTGCCAGAAGATGGTCCAACACGCCGGGGGATCAGAGCAGCTCAGTAGGTCACCCGAAAGCTGCCATCCTGCAAAAATCGTCCGTCGCCAGCTCTACTCCCTCCAGCAGAACGCCATACTCGCGCATGAGAACTTGATGATCTTGTTCCATGATACAACTGAGAGTGAATTCTTGCAGTGTCCACTTCTAAAGGATACACTCATTTTTATGGAGATTAAAGATATAAGGTCAAAACAGGTAAGAGACTGAGTTTGAGATCCGTGATCTAGAAGCAGTTAGTATAACAGCCAGAGCTCACTTTGCATTTATATCTTTATATTTTTAGGCCTAAGAAACAAACAAATAAAACAATGCCTCTTCATGTTGTTATATCATTTCAAAATGCATCTAGAATTAGGTGTCAGAACATCCAGACTAAAGAGAATTTAGAAAAATTTCTATTTTCCGAAAAAAGAATGCTATTAGACTAGGCCCAATATATTTGATCTAAGATGCCTCTATTTTGTAGGTGAGAATGACAAAAAAAAAAAAGATGGGAGAAATATTTGCATTTCCTGATATAGTAATTGTTGATCTGATGCAAAAATTCTGCTTCTAAGGTTTAGTATTTATTTTTACACCCAAATCTTCAATATAGAGCGGTGTTTCTCATTCTCATCAACTTTAATACGTGTAGACTTCAAGTTACATAATTCCTTAGCCAGCACTGATGAGGTTGACTGATCAAAAAACACTCATATAAAAACTTTATAATAACTTTCTACAAACCTATAAGGCCTGTGACATAGCCTTGCTGTTGTAGCATCTTGGCAAAAGTTGTCTCATTGACTGGAAGTCCTCCTGAGCCAGCATTCCACTGCAAAGCTCGATAGGCATTTCTTGAAGCCATGCCTGCAAAGACAAGTTCATTTTACCTGTAATTTGTAACAAACAGTATTGTTCTTTCGTAATTGGAAATATATCCAATTCTACAAATTGATTGAGTGAATGTAGTCATGTAACTCCCTATTTACTCAGGACCATTGCATATATTATACTATATAATAAGCACCAGCTCAAAATACACCAATATGGGAAAACGTAAGAGATGATTTGCCCTTCAAAATAAAAGGGAAATGTTTAATGTTTTCATGACACTTCTGCGCTACTCACTTTATTGACTTCAGGAAGGTATTAAAGCAAAACAGTAAAACTGTAAATTTGCATCAGAGTCATCAGACAAATGGATAGGTACAATATTTGCATTGGTTTTTGCTTTATATGTGTGATGTGTCATAGTTTGTATGGAGTAAACACATTCTACAACATTTGCAAATTATTACAAGTGATCTAGATAAAACACAAAACTTAAGACTACAAAATCAATAGACCAATCTTCTCTGTGCTGGTATCTTTCAATTTAATTACGATAATGACTCCCAAAGTTCAACCAAAATGACTAGCCCCAAGCTAATGCCCAGGCTAGTTTAGAAGTTGGGGAATTATAATCCTGCTTCCTTCTAGTGAACACTGATGGGATATGTTCTTGGAAATAAGGCTAGATAAAAGTACCTCAAGAAGATAAAAGCCTGGATTATAATACCATAGTTAAAAGGGACATATTTAAATCCAAACCCCAGTATAGGAATCTTTAAAGGCTGTCCACGTTTCATTCTGATCCTATTTTATACTAAAGAAAGGAATGATTATTTTGTGTTTCTGTCTCACTTTTGGCTTTGATCTCTGGACTGTGTAATCACTTGTTCAAGTCCTTCCTTAACTCAAGTCCTTCATAACTTTCCTCAGGCTGTCTCTAAATGCCTTTACAAGAAATGAGAAGAAGAAAGAATAATCAGAAATGTGAGCTAGCTGGCACCCATTCATTGTGATCATATTTCCACTATAAACTAATTACTTGGGCAAGACAGATGTCAGCTGAATCTGAGAATGAGAGAAAGATCCTGTATTTCTACTCTCAACATTCCTTCCCCCACCCCCGATCTATCCAGAAAAATAAAGCCTGCTGTAAAACAAAAGTAGAAATTTATTTACTGCCCATCTGATATCAAAATGATTAGTGACAAAAGCAGCTATTAATTTTGTAAAGCGTCCATTCTTTACATTAGTTTTTTTCCACTAATGAGCTACAGATGTCTACAACAATGCCAATAATTGCAAATGTAATACACATATGCAATATTAGTACATGCCGCCCACATGACCACGGAGACGTCTTTGGACAGCGCTGGCTCTTCAGCTTTGAAACGGAGATGAGCACCGCCCCCTAGAGTCGGCAAAGACTAGCACATATGTGCGAGGGGAACCTTTACCTTTACTTTTTAGACTATGGCACTGTGTAGCCTAGACTATGAATGGCTATGAATTGGGTGGTGGTCTGCTGCTTGAACTAATATATGTTTGACCTTAACAATAATTGAGAATTGAAGATAAGCATCCCCAAGGAGCACGTAAAAGATGGTCAAAGGAATACATGCCACAGAACTAAAACATGCAAAAATTATAGCATATTACAAGGACATTAATGAACGTTACAGGATGTTCTTACTTGTGGGTGTTCCCAATATTGATAGCAGTAGCAATAGCACTTAAGACTTATATACCACTTCAGAGCTTTACAGCCCTCCTTAAGCAGTTTACAGAATCAGCACATTGCCCCCAACAATCTGAGTCCTCATTTTGCTGACCTCAGAAGGATGGAAGGCTAAGTCAGCCTTAAACTGGTCAGGATTGAACCCACTGGCAATCAGCAGAAGTAGCCTGCAATATTGCATTCTAACCACTGTGCCACCAGAGCTCTGCTATCTTAGTTTTTGTGGCATCAAATACCGGTACATTTCCCCTTTCCCAGTTACGCCGTTGTTGTAATGTTATGGTAGTCCCATTCCTTAAATCCTTTATATCACATGTGGTTTATGTGATTTCATTTATCCAACTCTATGATCAAATAATCCCTCTACCTGATCTGATGGGGTATCTGCCAGTCAGAAAAGCCGCTCTACTTGGGGTACAAAGTGAGGCTGCTGCAATATGCTGAGTAAGTTTCACTCCTTCCTTAGCTAGTTGGTCAATGCTAGGGGTCCTATAATAAAAATATAAAATGTTAATATAAGTAGGTAGCTAAAAGGGAGCTAGTCATAGAAAAAGAACTGAAAAATGTAAAACAATTTAGCAATAGCCCAAGTGATTTGTCTGGTATGTTTGTACTTTCAACAACATATAGAGATGCTCTAGCTGAAGAGTCTGCTAGGTTGGAAGTCATGTCTATGTGTGGTTGTGTTCACTGATTGCTACTCAAAATATCTATACTTCTGCTATCCATGCATCGAATGTATATCCTTTGGGAAGGAAGAGCCTGTAAGATATTTAGCCTCTTATGGAGTACAAAGTCTATGGCGGAAGAAGTGTGCTGTCCTTGGCAACATCCAGCTGTATCACCATTCATAGCTCTAAAGGCAGATAAAGGGAAAAATGTAGTGGGAAAGGCAGTTGGTTGGAAAGATCCAGAATATGTTTTTTTTAAGCAGCTAAGGCAAATTATATCAGCATATCGACAATGAAGGAGAAAAACTGCAAAACAAGAATGGAAAAATGATTTTCCACTTTGATGAGCTCTGTCTTAAATTGCTTTTAGCTCCCACCATTCAAGGAAGGTTTTTAGCAGGAGCCCATAAAAAGGGCCTGAAACTGTTTTGTTTGATTTCTGTCCTAAAAATATAGATTAAAAACAACTCATGTTTTTTTTACATTTCTTAAAGACAATGTTTCAAGGGAGATTTAAAAGACTGGGTTACATGTCTTGCTAAATCATAGTATTGTTTTTGACTCCATGTGATATATAAAAATATAATGGCTTAGTATTTCAGAATCAGGCTGGCTCCATGAGTCAGAGATTAACGTGTATAAACTAGCATATTGTATAAAAATAGACATCTACTTGAAATATTTAAATTGGCTGAAATTTAATTACCTTACATTATTTTCTGAAAATTATTCATAAAAATCCTAAACTCTGAAAAAGGATTAATTACAGCAAATCAAAATATAAAACAGAAGTAAATGCATAAGTTGAGAAGGTTGAAGCCAGTTCCCTATCCTATTGCTCTCTGGATTCCATAATTTGACATGTAGTCATTTGCAATTATGGGAATTGAAATCAAACATATTTAAATAGTATTCATTTGGGAGACCTGTAGGTTGTGTGGCTCTATGCATAACAAAACTTAAGTGTGACAGCTGGGGTACATCAAGGCAATATGTAGCAGATTAAATAATCATACATGTAGCTATTTAAACATAATGCTTAGTGATAGACACAAATAGTACTTAATGCAGTAGATTAAGTAAATCAAATGAAGTTAAATGAAACATTTGGATAGATTCACCAAAGTTATGTGCATGTGTTTACTTATTTGTGAAATGTATATGGCCACCGGACTCACCGGACAGCTTACAATAAAGCACATTGCCAAACTGCTTAAGCAGCTTTAAAGCAATATAAAAGTAACCTGAGAATACTTTACTTGATAGTAATGTTACCATAACAGCCTATATCTCCAATTCCAAGATCATCAGCCAGCATCAGAATAATATTTGGCTTAGAATCAAGAGTTGCATCCACTCTACAGGTATGAAGCAATATAAGAAAAGCCATCAGGGTCATCAAGTAGATACTGAAATCAAAATTAAGGAAAGCAAATAATATTTGTAAAAAGATGTCATGTAGACCCACACAAACACCTTACAGAGTAAGTTACATGAAAATTTAGTTTTTGGCATACCAAAATTTATTATAATTGATTAGTACAATAAGTTGATACCTGCAATTACAGTTTCAAGATTCAATAACAGATGAAAAATATGGATCCTTCCATTTGCAGATAAGATTTTGTTAAAAAACCATATATCTCTTTGAAATATTTTGCATATACAGTAAGATGTCCATATTTGGAATCAAATTCATATTGTAACACTTTTACAATTCTTTTAATAATAGCAATCTCTGTTAAACAAGCAAAGTGCATGTATTTGTTCAATCTAACTAATTTTGTCTCTCTAATTTTTCTTTATTTGGTTAGACTGATAGCAGTAGCAATAGTCCATAGACTTATATATCATGTCATAGTGCTTTACAGCCCTCTCTAAGTGGTTTACAGAGTCAGCGTATTGTTCCTAACAACCTGGGCTTTCATTTGCTGTTTTCTTTCTTTCATTCTCAGCCTCATTTTATTTCTCCTCTAGGTCTTTTTATCCAAAACCTGACTAGAAAAAATCGTGTAGATGAACTTGGGGGAGGGGGGGGGCCGACGGACGGGGGGTGGGGGGTGGAAATGCTCAAAACTTCTTTATTGCTACATATGCAGGGGCTACATATAAAAGCAGGGGACTGGGAAAAATAATCGTATTTAATCCTTTCCAGATTGTTTTTTCAAAGTAGAATCAGCAGCCATTTTAAACTAGGAGTTACAAAACTTTTTATTAATAACCCACCCCCACCCCGCATTTAAAGTGTTGGAAACAAGAAGTTTGTGTTAGTGAATTTCCAGTGAGAGCTTTTCTAGATTAGAAGAGGGAAAGAAGGAAAGAAAGACGAAAGGAATTGAGGGTAAGTTTTTCTCTGTTGCTAATCCAGCATGTTACGAAACAATTGCACAAACTTTTGCAGCAAGAGATTATTAAAGGCTGCCTATTGAAACAAGAGTAAAAAGAGATGTATACCGAGAAAGAAACACCAGCGGTCATGATCCGGAGAAACCTGGAATAAAGCCCACCTTTTACACAAAAATAAGGGCCCCACCAGAGGCTCAGCAATTCCCATGTTCAAAGTCCGCTCCTTCCCCGGAAGAAAACTGGCACTCGCTTCAGAATCTGAGCAGATTTGCCGAGGATTTAAACTCCAGGTACGAAGTTTAGAGTTAATTAAGAGACCGAGAGAAAACTTCACTCTTAAGCAAAAGCGTACACACGGCTCTTTTCACTGATTAACTCATAGCAGTATACAGTAAAATACTGTATAATCCCAAAATCTTTAACCAAAAACTATCTACTATTGACCTCACCCCTTTCCTAAACGGACTATAAGGGGCGTGCATAAGAGCACAAAGGTGCCTACCGTTTCCTGTCCTATTGTTCCTCTTCATTATATCCAATTAATACAGTTATTACATACTTATGCTCATATATATGCTTATATGTTATATAGTTATTTCATGTTAATGCTTATATACACTGTTATGACAAAAATAAAACAAAAACAAAAACAGTATTTTAGCGAAAGCAAATCTCGGGGAGAAATTTGAGAAATCTGATGGTATTTGAGCGAGAGCGAGACCTCGGGGTGAAATCCGAGAAATTTGATGGTCTAAGATTGAATTTGGAGGAAAAATCCCCCGCCCCATACACACGTTCTTTCCCTCCAAGGTCAACCTTGGAGAGAAAGAACGTGTGTATGGGGCGGGGGATTCTTTCCCTCCAAATTCAATCTTAGACCATCAAATTTCTCGGATTTCACCCCGAGGTCTCGCTCTCGCTCAAATACCATCATATTTCTCGTAGTACTATTGACCAATGCCATAAATTAAAAGCCATATGCCGTACATTTTGCCTGAATGATGGTCCCCTTATTTTCTTTCTAATATCTGCATTAAAAGGATGGACACGAATTTCAAATTGTCTGTTGGCAGTAAAGACTGCCATACCCAGAGTAGGCTGAAGAACCACGCTAGATTGGGAGGTTAGCGATATCATTTTAAATTGTATAGGTGATATGTGTATGTATGTATATGTATATGTGATGACTTTTATAATTTTCTGTTATACTTTCTGTTCACGGAAAGGTACTTGATTAAAACTGTTATAGAATTACTTATGTCTTGATAATTCTCTCTCTCCTGTGTGTGTGTTTTAAGTTAGTGGTGCCTATATATAGAAAGATTTGAGAACCACCACCTGTGAGTAGATACTTGCTTGCTTACGGTACTATTCTATGAGGCTGAATGAAAGTTCTTGCTATTTCCTCTGTCCTGTAAGAGGTATTTGACTCTGATCTCTTAAAAACCATTTTCCATTTTGGTAGCAAATCTGCGCCATCTTGTGGTCTGCTGGAATTCTTATATTTACTTTAATGTATTTGGTTGGATCTTGTTTTTGTTTCCATTGTTTGGCATTTACAGATCATATTTATCCCTTGCCACAACTTTACTCTGTGGACACTGTTAAGTTTGGGAAGTAACGAGGCTGGAGACCAGGGTAGTGACAACAGCTCTTTAATATAGGGTGAACCCAGCAACCTGGCTGGGGAAAAACAACCCTTTATATACTGTTTAACCGGCGGCTTCCACCAATCAGCAACGTGCTTGTTTCCCGCCAAAATATTTAAAGATACATAACACTCCTCCCCTCCCAGAAAACACTTTACCACTATTTACATATTATTTACATGTTATTTTTCGACGTAGTCACGCAAATAACCTGGGCGTCTCCTAATTCTTTCAGACCTGCGCGGTTCAGTCCTGGGTGGTGTTTTGAGCTGGTCGGAGGGGCTGTTTTCTCCTCCCAGCTCTTTCTCTAGGCCATCGGGCCCTGGATTACTTGCAGACTCTTTTTCTTGGCCATCCGGCCTTGGATTACTTTTGGAATTTTCCTGCTGTTTCCATCGGAACCTGATGGCGTCGCTGGACCTCCGGGACCTCAGCTAAGTCTTGCGCCTCCCGGGTTATGGTCAGCTGTGGGTTCAAATAAGGAGTGGTCATGATCTGTCTCATTTAGCTCGGGTTGTTCAGCTATTCGTTTCCTTATCTGATCTATGTGGCGCCTCCATACCGGTTGTCTTGTAACTCGACCAAGTATGACTTTGGACGGTTGCTTTTATGATTTGCCCTGCGAGCCAACTTGGGCCGTCCCCATAGTTGCGGGCCCACACTCGATCGCCTATGCCCATTTCTCTCGTTTTTCTAGTTCCCCTTGTAACCCTCTGGTGTGTAATGGGATTCAAACGGTCAAGTGGGCACCGGAGCTTCCGTCCCATCAATAATTCGGCTGGGCTTCTGCCTGTAGCAGTGCTTGGGGTTCTGTGCTGAACGCCAGAAAGAAATCTATCTTTGTTTGCCAGTCACCTGGCTTGAGCCTGGACAATGCCTCCTTAGCGCTCGGACGGAATGCTCTGCAAGGCCATTCGACGCAGGGTGGAAAGGCGCAGAGAGGGCATGTCGGATGCCCTCCTCTGCCAAGTATTCCTCAAACTGGGCTGCCGTGAATTGCGGGCGTTGTCGGACACCAGAGTGTCAGGCAACCCGTGGGTTCGCGAATAGGTGGCGCAGGGCTGCGATTACTGCCTCGGCTGTCGTGGATTTCATGAGTATGATCTCCAACCATTTAGAGAAAGCGTCGACAACCACTAGGAAGGTTTGGCGTGGAAAGGGCCAGCAAAATCAATGTGGATTCTTGACCAGGGCCCTTGGGGTTTTCCCATTCCTGACTGGGGCCGTTGGGGTAGAGGTCTGGACTCTTGGCAAGCCTGGCATTTCCTACCCTCTCAGCAATCTCTGAGTCCATGAGTGGCCACCACACATAGCTTCTTGCTAGCCCTTCATCCTTACGATCCCTGGGTGACCTCGTGGAGGAGGTCCAATACCCTTCCCTCAATTTCTCCGGGATTACCACTCGATCACCCCATAACAGGCACCCCTTGAGCCGAGAGCTCATTACGTTTTTACAAATTCCTTAAACTGCTCGCCCGCAGCGGCCACCCTCTTGTACCCAACCGAGTACAGTCCTTAACATAATGTCCCGGTATGATGCCGAGCCACTTCCTTAGATGTGACTGGGCCAGAGTCAAAGAGTCAATAAGCAGGATGGGCGTCCCGGAGTGGGGTCTTGATCGCCCTGGTAGTGGGCATCTGCTTAACGCGTCCGCATGCCCCACTTCTTTTCCTGGTCGATGCTGCAGCTTGTAAGAATAAGCGGCTAAGAAAATAGTCCATCGAGTCAATCGTGGCGAAAGTGCCACAGGCGTTGGGCGGTCGCCAGCCAGTATTCCTAACAGCGGTCTGTGGTCAGTCACAATTTCAAAGTCTCGCCCAAAAACATATTCGTGAAATTTTTTTACCCCTGACACAATTGCTAGCGCTTCCTTATCTAACTGGCTATAGTTCCTCTCTGGGGAGGACATCGTTCTGGAGTAGAAGGCTATAGGGGCTTCTGTGCCGTTTGGCAGTCTGTGGCTGAGCACAGCCCCCACCCCGTAAGGGGAGGCATCGCAAACCAGCACTAATGGCAATGAGCTATGATACTGGATGAGCAGGCTGTCGCTCGAGAGCAGGTTTTTTACTGCTTCGAAAGCCCTACTTTCCGATTTTCCCCAAGACCACGCAGTATTTTTCCCTAGAAGCTTATGCAGCGGTTCAGCAACGGTCGCTTTGTTTTTTAAAAAACCCGTAAAATTCACTAGCCCAGGAATGCCTGTAGCTCTGTTTTGTTTTTGGGCGCTGGAGCCTTTCTGATTGCCTTGACCTTGCTCTCAGTGGGGTGAATTCCTTTCTTGTCTATTCGGTAGCCCAAGAATTCGACGGATTCTACCCCTATCTGGCATTTGTTCACTTTAACCTTTAGTCCGGCTGACCGGAAAATGCCCAGAACTTTTCTCAAACGCTCCCCCAATTCCTCTACGTTTTCGGCTGATATCAATACATCATCGAAGTAGGGAACTACCCCTGGGAGCCCTTGCAGAAGTCGTTCCATCAAATTTTGGAACAGCCCGGTGCCACACTCACCCCAAATTGTAATCGGGTACACTTGAAGGCCCCCCTGTGAGTTACAATCGTTTGGGCTTCGGCTGTGTTGGCGTCTACGGGCAGTTGTTGGTAGGCTTGAGCCAAGTCTAACTTTGCAAAGACTTGCCCTTGCCCCAAAGAGTGCAGCAAGTGTTGCACCACGGGAACTGGGTAAGCGCTTTTCTGTAAGGCTTTGTTTAGCGTCGCCTTGTAGTCAGCGCAGATTCTAATTGACCCATCTGGTTTTACTGGGGTGACGATTGGCGTCTCCCACTTTGCGTGATCGACTGGCACCAAAATCCCCTGATTTATGAGCTTATCTAGCTCCTTGTCAATTTTAGGTTTAAGGGCAAAGGACTCTCCTTGCCTTTAACCTAATGGGAGCTACCTGGGGTCTAAGTTGAAGGAAATAGGGGTCCCCTTGTACTTGCCCAGGCAGTCCTTGAAGACATCTTGAACTCGTTCATGAGTATGTCTTTCAGGTTACAGTCACTTCTGTAGATGCCAGTCACTCCCATGCCCAGTGCGAAACCAGTCTAGTCCCAACAAACTAGGCAGGGTCCCTTCGACGATCGTGATGGGCAGGGTCTTCTTGTGTGGTCCGTGCTCGACTCGGACGGAGGTGGTCCCTCGAACAGGATGCGATTCCCTTGGTAGTCGTGGACTCGTAGCCGTTGTGTTTGCAGGTGGCGCTTGACTGATGGCAGTGACTTCGCCAAAGTGTCCCAGGACATGATGGTGATCGCTGACCCGTGTCTACTTCGAGTCGGCACCGTACTCCTTCTATTTTGGGTTTGGTGAAGATCTTCTTCTCCACTCGGGTTGAGGCGCGCCTATGACCACAGTCGTTTGGTTGAATCCGCGCCTTTTTGTTTGAGCCAATCGCGGGTCGCCTTGCCGATCCGCGCTCTGATTGGCCGATTTGAATTTTCGGGGAAGGTTGGGGAGCTCGACAGACTTGAGCTAGGTGCCCTTTCTTCTCGCACCGCAGACATGTTGCGTCCTTAAACTTGCAGCGTTGGCGCTGGTGTTGACCTCCGCAACTTCCGTGATTCGTCCCGGTCCTCTTTTCCGCTGCTTTCTCGGTTCGGCAGACCCTTCCTCATCCTCACCGCCGATTCGGTCTGATCTCTTCCTGGTGCACCGGGGTTGCACTTTGTGCTCGCCTTTGGTGTGAGAGGCTTTGCAGTGTCTCCGCCGCTTGGGTGGACATTTCATGCGCTGGCTGGCCCAGGGCGCTTTGCCAGCCCAGATTGCTTTTCGATAGCAGCCGCCTCCGCAAACGCATGTCTCTGACCCCTGATGAGTTGCTCCAGCAGCACCTCGCCCAGGTCTCGTACCCACAGTCTTTGGAGGCTTTCCGCAGGGCGGCCATGTAGTCGCCGATGGATTCGCCTCAGCTGTCGGCGCCTCCAAATTCAAAACGCCGCACGTATTTGGACGGCGTTGGCGCGAAATGGTTTTTTAGCAGGGTTTGCAGAGTTTGCCACGATACCGATTGTATCGGCGTTGGCTCTGCCAGGGCTTCCGCGATGTCGATGACCTCGGGACCGCAGTGGCTCAAGAAGTATGCCCTTTTGCGGTTGTCTGGAACTCCTTGCAGTTCGTTGGCTTCTAGAAAGCTTTCGAAACGGGTCATATACGTTCCCCATTTCTCTCTAGCCGGGTCAAACGGTGCGGGCGGAGTGTAACTGGCCATCTCCGCTTTTCTGCCCTGTGTTTGCTGGGTTCGGTTCTTTCGTGCTTCAGCTCGATTCTGGTGCTCCTTAACCTCGAAATCCCATCCTCGTCGCCAGTGTTAAGTTCGGGAAGTAACGAGGCTGGAGACCAGGGTAGTGACAACAGCTCTTTAATATAGGGTGAACCCAGCAACCTGGCTGGGGAAAAACAACCCTTTATATACTGTTTAACCGGCGGCTTCCACCAATCAGCAACGTGCTTGTTTCCCGCCAAAATATTTAAAGATACATAACAGACACTGTGGTACAACAGCTTTTTTCAGCCCTGAAAACCTGCATGCTAACATTTAACACTAAATGTATTTTTATACAATTTCTTTTCTGTCTGTCTGTCTTTCTTTCTTTCTTTCTTTCTTTCTTTCTTTCTTTCTTTCTTTCTTTCTTTCTTTCTTTCTTTCTTTCTTTCTTTCTTTCTTTCTTTCTTTCCTGCCTACCTTGTCAATTTATCCTTTTCTTATAATATATATTTATATTATATCAGTCACATGATTTGACACTCTAGGTCCAAGGGGTAGTACTTTAACAATTATATATTTTTACTTCTACCTAGCAATTGCCACAGAGCAACACATGGTACAGGAAGCTATCACGTCAGGATTTGGGTGGCTGGGAGGAAATCCGGGTGTTGCATTCCCTAAGATATAGTTTGTGGCAGTGAGAAACACCCAAGACATTACTTCAAAGGTCAAGAGGTGGTCCCAGTTTGTGAACATCTAAAAACCTTCTGGAGAGTTTTATGTCTCCCATTATTCTTGCCTACAGTGCCTAGGACTTTAGCTGCTGGTCTCATTTCCAGTGCAGGTGTTCCTAAGGTGACAGTGAGTAAGGATTTTTAGTGATGGCCCCATCTCTAGAATTCTGTTCTCCAAGGCTTCCTAACTTTTTGCAAGATGTTATTTTTTTTATATCTTAGTATGTTTCAGAAACACAGTAAGCAAATTAAATTCTGCTGCTAAAAGTGACCGGCATTGATTCCGCTTCCATTTAAAAGTTAAATATTATTAATTCACTTTCGGTATATAAAGTTTTATAAATATTATAATTAAAATATTATTTTTTCATTCTCATCTCCAAAGTAATTTTTAAGCCACTCAATAACCACTGGTAACATGATTTCAAGATATCCAAAATGTTTTAATAGATAGTCAACATTGCTTCTTTGACAGTTCTATCAGGAATTAATTGGTTTCTTTATCACAGCAACAGAAAGGGAAAGTTCCACAACATGGTTGCAGATTTTTTTCCCATTGATTACTTGGAAGATCCAGTTGATTAGGGACATGAGTGACAGTCAACTGGTGTTCTCTTACTGCTTCTTCAGCTTGGCGTATAATGATGTCAAAACGTAGTTCAGAAGTTGGGGAAAGTGGAGTGGATTCTGAAGGATCTCTTAAGAGGTCAAAAACCAAAGGAGGATTATAATGGGTCACATTGTGTCCTGAACATGGGCACATGATCTTTCCATAACATCCATCAGCCCCCTTTGGTTGAAAGTTTGGAGTCACATAATGAATCTTCCAGAGACTTCCACCTTTTGTCCAGGGGCGGGGGGACGACGACAGAGAAAGACAGAAAAAGAATTAAAAATAAAAATTCAGCTTTCCTAAAGTTTTTCCATTTTAAATCAAACTTTGAATTATTTCTCTCTAAAGAACAATAGAATTCCACTTTTTTCACTTCAAGAATGTATTGACTATAAAAATACTGCTCATATTGTCAGAAACAGTCAATTGTCTGTTAGATGGTGTCTGATTGTTGCAGTAAGATATTTTGAGTCTGTTCCAGAGGTTTTTAAAAAAAAATCCTGAATTGTATGCTCTATTTTTATTCTTAATTGTCCAAGTGATTGGACACACAAGGAATTTGTCTCTGGTGCATTCAGTGTACATACAAACAACAAAGTAATAATCATAAGATACCTATAGAAGAAGGTAATAGGAAAGATGAGAAGGATAATACTAATACAGCCCCACTACATGGATAAATGTTCTTAGGCATAATGCAGTTAGAAATTTTTTAAAAAAAATCTGGAACATTTGAAGCATAAGAATTCATTTCTTGGTGGAAAATAGAAATAAGTACAAAGTTACTCGTTTTCATCTTACAGAAACATATTTCTTTGTTACTCTTTGCAAAAAAAAAATCTTTGATTTGATTTCTGAAGGCAATTCGTTTTTGCATTGAAATAAAATGTTATATGTTGGTTTGTCACTAATATGTTATGCCATAATTTGGTGTATTGCTGGACAGGCATCAATTTGTTTACATATCACCCATTTTAATTAAAATAATGGAAACTCAGGATTCAGGAGAAACTCAGAAATTTTAAATTTTGATTTTTCTCCCTCTTGAATTTTTCTGTTCCTGCAGCTCCCCACTTTCTCCTATTTCCTATACGTCACATTTTTAACTTTGTATCTATATCTGTATCTATATATCTATATCTATATCTATATCTATATCATCTATCTATACTGTGTTTCTCCTACCCACCACAAAAAGAAGGCCCAGCACTGTTTTGTGCGCATGCATTAAAATTAAGCTCTACCCCCAAAATTTTGCCCTATTTAAGTGCATGCGTGACCAGGCTTGCCGGAGTGGATGACAGCAGGCTTTTTCGGGTGGATGGCTCAGTAGCTGGAGTGACAGTTACAGGTAGGCAAGAGTGTGCGAGGCACGTGGTTGTGTCACTCACTCTTCGGCCACGAAAGAAGCGGCCCAGTGGCCAAGCCAGGCGTGTTGGGCAAGTGGGTCGCTCCTTTCGGCCGCAAAAGAAGCAGCCCAGTGGCCAAGCAAGGCAGGTGGGTTGTGTCGCTCTCTCTTTTTGGTTGTGAAAGAAGAAGCCTTATGGCCAGGCCCGGCCCATGGGGCGCGTGACATGCTCCTTTTGGCCATGAAAGAAGCAACCCGATGGCCAGTTCAGGCACATGGACTGGCCACCAATTAAGACACCCCTCAAAAAGAAGGTCTAGCCATTTTTTGGGAGGTCAAAAGAAAATAAGACCTGGTCTTAGGTCAGCTGAGGAAGTGCAAACCTTCATTTAATTTAAAATGCAATTTTATAGATATATTTTGGACATCATGTCTATTTATTATGTGAATAATAGAATAAAGTACTAAGGTATTTTTTCTAATGTGATACATTCAATGAATAACCTGAATTATTGTTCTCAAAGTAACTGAAGCAACATCTACCATTTCTTGTCTATGCAAAAAGTGACCTCCATATAAAATAATTGTTACATAATTAAACAGAGTTTCCTAGATCATATCTGGTATTCTTAATTTTTAAATCTGGTTACTTTATTCCTAGTTTCATAAATGCAAAATATGTATCACTTTCTTGCACGAATTGCTATAAATTAAGAATAATCAAAAGCCAATATTCTGTTTGTATTTATATTTTGCCAGTGTTTACCAAGATATTTGATTATATTTTTAACGGAAGTCTTATTTATTTATTTATTAGCAAATTTATCTGGCCACTTATATCATATGAAGCAACTGGATGATAATAGATTAAAAATGGAGGGGGGGACTTTATACTCACTCTCCTTGTCATGCCAACGCACTGCATGCAAATATGTCCCACAGTAATGAAACATAAATTCATGAGCGGAATGCTGAACAGTTCCCAGCAATAATTCTATCTGGTTCTTGCCATCAATTATCCTTTTAGAAGAAGTAAAATTTAAATCCATTAATTGATTTAATCTCAGTCTTGATTAGTGGTATCTTGACCACAAGATCAGAACAAAAATATAACATTATGTATTTTGCTCACAGTGGTACATCATCTCTGAAAACAATGCTATATATTATTAAGGAAAAAATATAGATTTAAGTGCATATAGATTATACTAACCTAATCTCTGATGACAATAATAACGTTTGCAACTTTGTATATTTGCCTTAGTTAAAATTGAATACCTCTCAATTACTTTTAGAACAAAACTGTATACCTGTCTTGTGGCAATGATGCCCCCGCCAAATGAGCCACAGTGGGGTAAATATCCATCAGGCTTGTGGGTTCATCAAGAACAGTATTAGGAGCGACCTTTCCTGGCCATCTAACTATTCCAGGCACACGGATTCCTCCTTCCCAACCTCCCATGCCCTTTCCACCTGCAGTGGAGAAAAATGCATCATTAAATCTTAAATTTAAATTACACTTTTACATTTCTCCTTACAAATGTATAATGCATTAATAATATAGCCTTTATCTCAGGTACAGCTGAAAAAGGAAGAGAAGTGATACCACTAATTCCAATCTCTTTCTCCTTCTGAATATAAAATTTTTGCACATACAAACCAATGAAAGCATCCACCAAGTGAGCAAATTTGCTTTTTAATTCAGTTACGATGTTTAATTGCAAACATATTAACCGAATAACAGAGTTGAAAGGGACCTTGGAGTCTTGTAGTCCAGCTCCCTGCTCAAGCAAGAAACTCAATCATTTCAGACAAATGGTTGTCCAGTCTCTTTTAAAAATCTCCAGTGTTGGAGCACCCACAGCCTCTGGAGACAAATCATTCCATTGATTAATTGTTCTAACTGTCAGGAAATTTCTCCTTATTTCTAGGTTGGTTCTATCCTTGATTATTTTCCATCCATTGGGTCTTGTCTTGCCCTCTAATGTATCTTATTAGAATGGAAACTTGCCCAAATTTCTGATCTTCGTTGCAACAGAGTATTCTTTTATAATTCAAATATAAATCTGATTCTTTATGCATGTTTCTTTTCTTATTTTGGGGCCATTTTGAATAGGACCAAGCCTTCTTCCTTTTATCAGTTGAATGTCAGGATTCCAAGTAACATCCCCAAACAATGAAGACTCCAAGGCCAGCAGTTCTCAAAGTTCCATTTTATTAGAGATGTCATATTGGCACACCTGGAAAACCTGAATCTGAAAGCTCCTGGGTTTTCCCCACCCAAAGGAAAGTCAAAGTCCCTTCCCCTGCATCCACATGTCCATCACATGGTCTAATCAATCTACTGTCCCAACTGGAGATGCCTCCCAGTCATGCCACTCCAAGGTGCAGGTTGAACATCCTTGACTCCCAGAGAAAAGAATGTTGTTATGGCTAAATACTTCTACCAACTCCATGAAAACCTCCGCTCCCAGTTTCCCACAGACTAAGTGTGCCAGCCCTGAAGATCCAAAAGAAAAGATGGCCTCCAGGGCTGACACTGAACATTGTATCAGAACATTGGTTCGTCTAACTCCATATTGTCAACATTGATCAATAACTCATGAATCACAGAATTAAACATATTAAACTGAGAAAACTTAAAAAGCATTCAATCCCAATGAGATATAAACTCAAACATATTGTAGAAAATAAACATGTAAGGCTGAGGTTCAAAATAGATTCAAAGATCTGCATTTGAGGGCACAGTGTGGGAATATGCTAAACGATTGTAAAAAAGAAGTTGGAAAGCACACTATCAGAAACAGTAAGAAATATGGATATTTTGTCAATCAAACAAAGCTACAGAAATAGCTATGGAAAGAAGATGTTACAAGCCAGAGATCATCTTGGGAGAGCCCAACAGCAGTGTCATGATGAACAAGCATAAATAGGTTCTAACGATGGAACATAATATTTTGGTAATAATATTAACCAAAGTTGGAACAAACATTCAAAAATCTGAACAAGAAGTCCAGCTTAGATGACATTGCATTTGAGAGAGAAGAATTTGAGGACAATAAATAGTAAAAAGGGCTATAAACCAACTGGCAAATAGAAAAGCCTTAGGGTATATGAAATACCCATAGACCAATGTGGCAACAACAAAAATCATGATAGCCCTTTGCCAGTAAATATAAGGTAATAAACAGCATGGACAAAGATTGGAAACATACATCTATATCCCAATGTCTAAAAGGGAAGATGTATAGGAATGCTTAAATTATAGGAAACAACACATTCCCTAACAACACATTCCAGCAAGAGAGAAGAATAACAATGGGCAAAAACAGATTGGGTATCTGTATAAACTCAGAAGAATTTGATGCTTCAAATTGAGAGAAAAGTTAGAATAAGTAATTAACTGGTTCTTCCTATTACTATGTACAGATGAGATGAGGGATGAACTCTGCACAAAAGTGCAAAGAAAAAAATTGATTTGTTTGAAATATTCCTTTGAAATAGCTGATGGAAGCTACTTCCTTAGGCAATCTAGAAGATCAAATGTCCAGTACTAGGGAAACCTGAATGTCACTGGAACATGGAATATGAAACAAAAACGATCATACTTTGGACCTATCATGAAGTCTGATCCATTGGTAGAAAAGATGATAATGGTGGGCAAGATACAGCACATGAGGTGGATAACTGAAATACTGGAAGCTACAGTTAAGTACCTACAAGAATTGTGTACAGGGGCAAGAGGCAGGACAGTGGAGAGCTTTTATCTGTAGGGTCTCCAGGAGTTGGCTGTTACTTTATGGAACATAATATTTTACAGGCAAATATCAAAATACTGTAAAATTTTGTAACAAAATTGTAAAAAAAAAAGAAGTACTTTTCACTAATAATATTTGATCAATCAGTACTGAAAGTTCTGCAGCCCACACTCTTACCTTTGTATTTACCATTCCAGCCACCCAGCCGTTCGCCCCATTGAAAAACTTCTATTCTTCCTCCATGATCTGAAGTAAAGTATGTAAATGTGTCATTCTTCAATCCCTCTTTGTCGAGAGCGGCAAGAATATTTCCTGCAGTTTAAGCAAAATACAGCTTATTGCCAAACAGGAGATTTAGCAGTAGCATTAATATCTGAATAAATAAAAAAGAATTAATACATTTATCTATTGTACATATCAAGATGATTGGGTTTTATTAAATCAAAATAATTATGGAGGGTCTCCTAGGGTCTTGTTCCTGCAAAGGATTTCTTTCATTGGAGTTAAGAAAAAAGGGAGTGGGGAACAATTGCCAATAAGTACTAATAAGGGTCCCATTTTTAAGCCCTACATTAAAGATTACTGCTTTCTACATATCAAGACAGTGAAACCTTTTTCATCTCTGATTTCACAGACTATTATGCAAAATTTGGCTTCATTATAATACCCAATATCAAACCAACAAACAAATAGACAAACAAAGATTTCTGTGACATCTTGGCAACACCAAGAGACATCAGGAAGAAGGGGGACAATGAGAGAATGGAAGCTATGTCATATTCCTTCAGCATATCCCACCCTACAAGAACAATTTTCATTGTATTTCTCAAATGGTGTTTATGGAGTCTTTATTTTACCCCATATAGAAAGCCACTAAGTATTTGTCTGCAGTCTTAGAAGATAGAGATGCTGACCATTCATTTGTTCAATAAAGGATTTAATACAAAGATTAAACAGTGTTCGGCCAAAATATGCCTTTGTTTTCCATTTTTCAATGCTGTGTAAGTGGCAGATATTTCCCTTTATCTTACTCTCAAGGTACTATGAAAAATAGTAGCCTTGCATGGGGGACAGAAGGGCCCACACAGCCATGAGGCTGTTTAGCCCCATAAGAATCCCCCCTGTTCTTATTAACAACTGTTGGGCTCCCCATCTTGGAATTCTCGAACATTTATACTGTTTTATAATTTTAAACATTTAAAAAATTTAAAAAACAAAATTTTTATTCTCAGTTTTTATGCTTAATTTTATTGATTAAATTGTATACCACCCAGAGACCTTCTCTGTAGGATATGGGCAGCTAAATGAATAAATAAATAAAACACATATATACATACATACATGATGCTGATATCTTTTCTAGAGTTTAGGCTTTGAATTAAAGCAGTTCTAAAATCAGTAAATATCACATAGGGGAAACCTTTGGGGATATTGGCATTACTCAGTTGGGCTGATCTATAATTGATCCTACTGTTCAAATTCTGCCTGTTCTTCAGATAATAGCTTTTCTCTTTTATCTATGCCTGTAATATCAATGCAAATGTTTAGTATGCAGTCAACTGAGAGTGTTGTAGAGAAAATAGAAGGGTAATTAACTGGATCTGCTATATTTCTTTCTTAAGTATGATAAATATGCAGTGCGATATCAATAGACCAAAGAATATGAAGCATCTAGCTTCTAACATTTCTTGGTATTTCTCCTCTTATTTGCTCTGCAAAAACTAGATTTAGCTATAAGCTCTACCCCTCCAAGACTGAGTGGCTGTGGATGCCGGCATCCCGGTACAGTCAGCTGCAACCACTGCTGACTGTTGGGGGCGAGTCATTGGCCCCAATGGAGAGGGTGCGCAACCTAGGCGTTCTCCTGGATGGGTGGTTGTCTTTCGAAGATCATTTGGCGACTGTCTCCAGGAGAGCTTTTTACCAGGTATGCCTGGTTCACCAGTTGCGCCCCTTTCTAGACCGGGATTCCCTATGCACGGTCATTCACGCCCTTGTCACGTCTCACCTGGACTACTGCAATACTCTCTACATGGGGCTCCCCTTGAGGAGCACCCGGAGGCTCCAGCTGGTCCAGAATGCAGCTGCGTGGGTGATAGAGGGAGCCACTCGTGGCTCTCATATAACATCTATCCTGCGTAGGCTGCACTGGCTGCCTGTGGTCTTCCGGGTGCACTTCAAGGTGCTGGTTACCACCTTTAAAGCATTCCATGGCTTAGGACCGGGATATCTTCGGGACCGCCTTCTGCTACCACATGCCTCTCACCGACCGGTGCGCTCCCATAGAGAGGGGCTCCTCAGGGTGCTGTCAGCCAAAAATGTCAGTTGGCGATACCCAGGGGGAGAGCCTTTTCTGTGGGGGCACCTACTCTCTGGAACGAGCTTCCCCCAGGACTTTGACAACTTCCTGACCTCCGGACCTTTCACCGCGAGCTGAAGAAGTATTTATTCTTCCAAGCAGGACTGGCATAAGAGGGGTTTTTAATTGGACTTTTAAGTGGGGTTTTATTTTATAATATGTATTTTAAAATTTAATTTATCGGCCTTATTGAATAAGTTTCTTAATAGTGATTTTATTGTATTATATTGTACTGTTTTTATTTGGCTGGTAACCGCCCTGAGTGGTATAAAAATTAAAGGGTGGTATAAAAATTAAAATATTATTATTATTATTATTATTATTATTATTATTATTATTATTATTATTATTATTATTATTATTATTATTATTATTATTATTTCTGTTTCTTTTCTTGACAGGAAATAACTTGATGAGAATATATGGAACATTATACAAAAACATTTTGTCTTAGAAATCATGTATAGAAGAGGAATTATATATTTTGTCCCTAATTATTGGCAGATAAGGTACAAAACTAAAAACAAGTGGATATGGTAAAGATTTTGAAGAAAGGAAAGTTAACAATTTTAATTACTCACCAACCATCCAATCCATCTCCTCAACATTGTCTCCATATAAGCCATGCTTGCTTGTTCCTTGGAACAGACTAGAGCTATAACATGGTGTGTGGACATGTAAGAATGAAACAAAGAGAAGGAATGGCCTTTTTTTGTTTCTGGAAAAAAACATAGATAAAATAAATCACCTCATTGTTTCCATTAAAGGTACAGGTAGTCTTCAATGTATGACCACAATCGAGCCCAAAATTTTCATTGCTAAGCAAGACAGTTGTTACGTGAATTTTGCCCCATTTTATGACCTTCTTTACCACAGCTGTTAAGTGAATCACTGCAGTTGTTAAGTTAATAATACAATTGTTACATTAATCTTGCTTTCCCATTGACTTTGTCACAAAAGGTTATCACATGACCCTGGGAAACTGCAACCACCATAAAATATGAGTCAATTGTCAAGTGTCTGAATTTTGATCACATAACCATAGGGATGCTACAACAGTCATAAGTGTAAAAATTGGTCATAAGTCACTTTTTTCAGTGCCCTGTAACTTTGAATGGTCGCTAAATAAATGGTTGTAAGTCAAGGACTGCCTTTATGTCATTTAGCCAAGTGGAATTAATGGGTGACACTACTGTATGATATCAGATTTATTTGCTCTTCTTCAGTGGAGAGCTATACTGCTATAGGCTGAAACTAGATGGGAGATAAAGAAACAGAAGATGAAAGAAAAGCAGCAGTGAAAATGCATGTCCTCCATATAAATGTTTTGGTTGCTAGGATGTTGCACCTCCACTTAGAAGGGGTTCTAGAGGGGCAGATCCCAAGCATAAGCATGGACAAAGAGTGTCTTTGGCTATCTGCCTCATAGTATGCTCCTTTTTAATTTTTTTTACTCCTTTACTGTGGTAAAAAAGGAATCCTTATGGATTTTACTCCTCTAGTCATTGCTGACCATAGGGGGCAGTCTTCGTTTCAAGGCCATTGAGCCAGTGCTGGCCAAAGACATTTCTTTTCTGCGGTCATATAGCCAGCATGATGTCACAGAGTACTGTGCACCAAAGTGTTACCTCTTTATGCACCGAAGTGTTACCTATTTATCTACTCAAAAGGGCATGCTTTCAAACTGCTAGATTAGCAGGAGCTGAGGCAAGGACAAGAGCTCACCCCATTGCATGGGTGCTCAGGTTTCGAACCTGGGCTGCTGGCTTTCCAGCCAACGTAGGGGTAGTAAATGGTGTCAGTTACTCATCATATGTAGTCCCACTGGTTTGTGAGTTGTCAATATCTTTCTGGTGAAATTCAAGGTGCTGATTGTCACCTTTAAAGCCCTTCATGGCTTGAGAGATTATCTATGGTACTATTTTCTCCCAGTTTTTTCTACCAGTCCACTCCAGTCTGCAGATTGCATGATCCAAGTTCTGTCAGCCAAGGAATATCAGCTGGTTGGGACCAGTAGGTGTGGTTTTTCTACCATTGTGCCTGCCCTCTGAAACATCCTGGTTCTGTTGGCCTTTTGTAAGGCCTTGGAGACCTGGTTATGTGCCTGGGCCTGGGGTCCCAAGTATGTGAGGGATCACATTTCTGGTTATATTTAACAGCTATAGATTGTGATGTTTTTCTCACCTGTTATATGTATTTAATCATTAGTATTGTGTTTGTAAATTGTGATTGCAGTTTCTTAATTGATTCTATGATTGTATGAATCACTTTTTTGAGATAGGCAGACTTATATATTAATGAATGAATGAATGAATGAATGAATGAATGTACAAACAAACGAATGGATAGATGGATGGATAAATGGATGGATGGATGGAATCAAGCATATGTTCAGTATTGTGGGAATAGTCTACTGAAGTTGAATATTAGTTACCTTTCAATAAACGAGACAGCTTCCCTCACTATCCTAAAAGCCGCATCCTCTAGTTTCAATGGTTGTTGAACGATTTCATGATTTCTAAACATCAGACAGTTCCAGGATTTCAAAAATAAATAATACACAAAAGTGTAGGTAATATAGACAATGCCACATAACATAATGATGAAAACTATTTTCCATTTCAGAGAAACTAAACCAATAATCTTTCCAACCAGAAGAGTTAACAGCAAAATGGCAACTATTTGAACATAATATGGATTGTTATTTCCTGGTTCAAGTTCTGAATATTCCCAACTCAGACAATCGTTCACAAGAGTGAAAGGATCACCATAGAAATAATCAAAGCCATTGTTTAAGGGATGGTGGCAGTGGTCATTGTGGGATTCACAGTTCAAACCCTGATGCCATTTTCCTGAAAATAAAAACAAAGAAGTAATTGTTAACAGCTCAGCAAAAATAGATTCAACATTTATGTATAAGGATTAATAATCAGTTTGATAACCATTTACCAGAAAGGAATCATGCTCAAAAGTGGAAAAAATAATTTAGTGAAGTGGGAGAACATTTGTAGAAATACCATTCCTGTCATTTACAGCTAAAAGAGCCAATTCTGAACAATGCTGGCAACTCAAGTCCAGCAACCTTAACACGGATCCATGTTCTCCAGCCAAGTGTAAGTCAGTTCAGACCTAAGTAGAAATCTTAGTGAGTTCCATGGGATTTTCGCCTTAGTGAACATGGCCAGTTTTGTGCCTGGTTAGAAATGAATATTTTAAAAGATGGAAACCATAAATCCTGATTTTTCAACTCTTGAAAACTGTTGGAACATATGGATGCAGAACCAACCTAGCATTATGCCAGTAAAAGAGCTGTTTTTGCAGCAATCTGGATACTGTGAAACGACCTGTTTTGTATTCTATTACAGTTATATTCTTGCTGCTAGGAATGAAGAGACGAGATTGTAAAATATTATGCCTAAATTAAGTAGCTAATGTTAGTATGCATTTTGTTTGGGGTCAATAAAATGTATGTTAATTTGTCCTGATCAGCCTAAAATATATATAAATACTTTTTCGTTTTAAAGTTTGGAATAGGAATAGGAAGTGTAGGTTTTATATTTTCAGATATGAAGAGTAAAAGTTGTAATGGTCCAAAGAAATGTAGCTTATTCCATCCTGAAATGTTATTCTTTCATCTGGAAAACTTTAGAGAAAGGAATTAAAATCTGAATTGAGGTTGAACCCTGACATCAATCATGAACACACAGAGAAAAACTCACATTACCTATTATTCCAGTAGTGTAGCCTTGCTGTTGTAATAAGGTAGCAAATGTGATTTCATTTGTAGGCAGCCCTCCTATGGAACCAGGCCCAGCCTTGACACGCCTCTCAGTTGTAGCTGCCATGCCTAAAATATCAGCAGGAGAATAAATAAATGCCCTCTTTGTCCTTCCCAGAATTGGAAATACAATCCATGTTGGAGGAAGGATTTATTTTTTAAAAAAACACTTAAGCCTTTGACAAACCTACGAAGACTTTTTTTGCAAACTTTAGCAAAGACCATCAGACTGAATATCCACTCTAGCCTTCAGAAACTGTCCAACATTTCTATTCACTGGGAAGTAAACCAGGAAAATCTTTGGTGAGTGTAGTGTTAGTAATAGTAATGTGACAGGCTACCGAAGGCTATGCCTGATTTTTGGGATTAATATATTACCTTGAGTCCAGACTTTTCACACAGGAACCATGAATAGTACAGGGACCTTGGATATTTTCTAGTCCAACCCCCTGCTCAAGCAAGAAATCTGTACCACCTCAGAAAATGTCCAATCTCTTCTTAGAAGCTTATGAATAAGTATAGTATAATATATGAATAAGAGCTGCCATAAGCTTGTACTTCTTGACAATAAGAGACTTAGGATACAAATAAAATATAGATGTACAGTTAGGACACAGCATTGTTCATATGCTGCACATTATGGAGCAAGTTAGCCTTTTTTCTTTGTTATTGATACTAAGTCTACATTTCCTTTACCTAATGCTAAATGGCATCTAGTTCTTTCTATGGGGTAATCTTTTTCTTTACAAAAATACCCTTATTTGTTACACAATAAATATATTTAATATGCAGTATGAAGGTCTGGCTACCCTTTCCATCTAATCTAGTTCTTAATAACGGAGTAGTATATCCACAGCTAAGCAACCTTCTTGTCTGCTATTTTCACAAAAATCTACCAACCTGATCTGATGGGATATCTACCAGTCAGGAAAGCAGATCTGCTTGGAGTACAAAGAGATGCTGCACTAATATGCTGAGTAAGTTTTACCCCTTCTTTTGCCAGCTGATCAATATTTGGTGTCCTAAAAAGGAGAGCATAAAGGATACCTAAATAGAATCATTCATCTTGTTTTCAAGAATTCCAACAAAGCAAAACGTTAATACTTCTTTTTAGAATAAAGCCTAAAGCACTATCTCAAATGAGATGGTGGATTTCTGGATTTGCTCTTTTCACATCCTTGATTGGTGATCAGCAGAAGATTTGTATCTAATGTGGGGGGAAGAGGAGTTGATGGAGGAAACACAGCTTTGTTGATTTCTTGTTGGAGGAATGTTTGGGCAGGTTTCTGATGCCTCTTTCTTTCTGGATTCTTAGTTCAGAGCATGGGTGGCAAACTTGCAGCATCACATTGCTGTCATGTGACTTTCGCAACGTTTTGTCCCCTCGCAGAACTGGGGTAGGCATCGTCTGTGCATGATGCATCTGGCCCGCGGGCCGCCAGTTTGACACCCCTGGTCCAGAGCATTCTGATTATCAGTGTGAATCTCATGCTTTGTAACTCTGCAATTCTTTATTCCCTGATAACAGCTTTTCAAGCCCTAAGAGATCTGACTCTATGATTTCTTCTTTCAACCTTTGTGATAGCTCAATTGTTTTCAAAATTTGTTAAATATCATTTTCTCTGGCCAGTGAGTTACTGTGAAGAAAGCGTGGAGGGAACGGAAGGGAAAAGCAATGCAGCAATTGCCTAGGTTCTTTATTAAAAAAGTAAAAAATGCTCATCTCAAACCAGATTTTCAGGGTCATAGCTATCAAAGCAATACTTCTTTTGCAGTTAGTCATTGCTGAAGGTGAAAAATTGTCAAATACAATAAAACTATGTACACTGAGAGCATATGCACCAAGACAAATTCCTTATGTGTCCAATCACACTTGGCCAATAAAAATTCTATTCTATTCATCTGGAAACTTCAGTAGTTTAACTGATGGATAGTTTGAGATGCAGTCATTGGTATAGAGAGGGAAGAGAAGTGGAGGGAGCACACAGCCTGGGGGTGGCCCTGTGCTAATTGTACAGGTATCTGATGTGATTCTGTTTAGCTTCACCTGCTGTTTCCTGTCTGTTAGGAAGCTTATGATCCATTTACAAGTGTGTTCAGGTAGTGTAGCTGGTTTAGCTTAATTAGAAGAATGTCTGGAATGATGGTATCGAATGCTGAACTAAAGAGTGTGAGGAGTCATTTGATTGACATCAGTGGATGATTGTCTCTCTGCCACACAAAGGAGACATGACAATTTGAAAGAAAGGGCTTAGAAATATAATTTCTTTTTTCTCCCTCAACTCAAAGATGTTGTGTGGCTGATTTAGCTTTGCAAGTCAGATGTTATTCAACAATTGTTGTTGCCACTAGAGGGCAAAATTGAATGGGACTACCTGGGAATCTGATATCTTATGGAAACTGATGCTCATTTTGAAGTCTGCTGGAAAGGCATAATTGAATAACTTAGTCAAATTACTATGATTTCTTTTGTCAACTTTGTTTATGAAAATTCTTGCTTTGTGTGGCTAATTTTGATTACAAGAATGATCTATGGATTTTGCTTAAAAAGCTTCTGTTGTGTGTCCTTTATTTTTGAGTTTTTCTAAGTGAACAGGCATAGTATTCAAGGGATCACTCTCCTAAATTGAAATATCTATTTGTATCTGCATGCTTATATAATAATCATGATGTATGTGATGTTACTGAGACATGTACCAGGTACCTATGATTCATATTGTAGTCCTAACAGTATATGTATCCTTTATATCAGGGGTCTCCAACCTTGGCAACTTTAAGACTTGTGGACTTCAACTCCCAGAATTCCTCAGCCAGTTGAGGGAGTTGAGAGAGAAATGGCTGAGGAATTCTGGGTGTTGAAGTCCACAAGTCTTGAAGTTTCTAAGGTTGGACATACCTGCTTTATATGGCGTCTTAGATATTTTGCACTGATAGACAATATTTTCCTTTCACTTAATGTAACTTTCTTATTATTTTTATTTATTATATTTATTTATTTGTCAAGAACGTATTAGGTAATACATATAAGTATAAGCATGAATTGAATACATAAAATAGATACAAATAGAGGAAACATTAGGACAGGGACGGTAGGCACCAATTAGTGCATTATTCTTGAACAGTGTTTTAAAAACTCTTAAACCTAGTTTTAAAATGATATTTTTTGGCTAACATTTACCTGATAGTTTCATTTCCAAAGCATCCCAAATCACCAGTACCAAGATCATCTGCCATTAGGATCAAAATGTTAGGTTTTGACATGCTGGTTACCCAGGTTTGGGAAAATAAGATGTAAACAAGCAAAGCAGTTGGAGAACAACTGTAAAAATAAGAGCAAAATTACCAGTAGATTAGAATTTTCAAAAAGGAAATGTCCCACAATTGTCACAGGTAGAGGATTTCTTTAGTACAATCAGATACAGAATGAAAGATCTTCTGATGCCAAAGTTTTATTGAAATGTTGTAGCTTCTTCAACTTTTGGTTGCCTCCTTTCTTAATCAGAAAATGGACCATCTTCAGGGAACTTCTCTCAGCAGAGTGTGTGTTGTCTGTGTTCGATATTTATAGTGCCTGTTGTAAGTGCCTTTTTAGATGTTGATGAGGTTTGTTGATGGCTGGCTTTTAAGTCATTAGTTGTCATTTGCTTGTGCTGCCCAGTCCTTGCCTTCTACGTACTTGATAGGCTGGTGGTAAATTAGCACTTCTGTTGACTGATGAGGGCATTTTCCCCATGCTTTAATCACTTCCCTGGCTCTTTTTGTGTCTGCTCATCCAACAATCTTAGTAGCTGCAAAATTAATCTGTGTCTTTGTTCATTGTAGTGTGAGGCTATCAATGAGTTTGGCTCGCCTCGTCTGACCTCTTGCTTGTGTTCTCTTGCAGTTTGGTGGTTAGCTTCTTCCCCATCTGTCCTCACATAGTCACAGGGAAAGTCAAAGTGGATTTGGTAGATTATATTGGAAGTATCTGCCACCTCCAAGCGATCTTTGCAAAGCATTATTTGTTCTTGTATGGTAGCTCTGGGGTGTGTGCAATGACCACTTGCAGATCTTGGAAGCTGCATTCTACAGCTTCTGAAATGTTTTTGATTCTGTTTGAATTGTTCCTGCCCTCCAGCTGTTTGGCCTGCTGGGTACTAACTACAGTGGGTTCTCACCCTGCAATACAGTATTCTGATGCAACTCTTTTTGTGTGACAATAGATGATTGCTGTTGAAATTCAGAATGCATGGAGTTTTGATTACCTTGGAATAAATTGTGGTTTCTAGGCTTCCATCCTCTTGTCTGTTGACAAGTATATCTAAAAATGGTAATTGTCTAGCTGTTTGTTCTTCCATTGTGAACCGTATGTTGAAGAAGATAGAGTCACAGCCAGGGAAGTGAATAAAGTTTGAGAAACAAACCCACCATTGGTCAACAGGAGTGCTGATTTACCACCAGCCTATCAAGTACTTAGAAGCAGGGGTAAAATGCTCGCGATTTGGACCGGATCGCCCGATCTGGTAGCGATGGCGGTGGGTGGTTTGGAGAACCAGTAGCAAAAATCCCTGCACCCACCCCACCCCAGCTGAGCTGCGCGATCATCAGAGGTGGTTTTTTTTACTTTTAAAAGCATTTTTTCTTTGGCCGAAAAAATGCTTTTAAAAGTAAAAAAAAAAAAAGCAACTGATGATTGTGCAGCTCAGCTGGGATTGTCAGAACCCTTTAAAAGCATTTTTTCTACAATCTCTTTGCCTGAAGAGGTTGTAAAAAAAAGCTTTTAAAAGGTTCTGGCAATCAGGCAACTCAGCTTTAAAACCCTTTAAAACCTTTTTTTCCTCTGGTGATCCCAGCTGAGTTGCCTGATCATCACAGGCTTTTAAAAGCATTTTTTACAGTCTCTTCAGCTGAAGAGGTTGTAGAAAAAATGCTTTTAAAAGTAAAAAAAAAAGTTGGCCACGACCACCCAGTCACATTACCCGCCACCACCAAGCCACGCCCACAGAAATGGTAGTAACAAATTTTACATTTCACCTCTGCTTAGAAGGCACAAGCAAATGACAGCTAATGTCTTAAAAGCCATCAACACATCCCAATCAACATCTAAAAAGCCACTTACAGCAGGCATTATAAATACCACACAGAGAACAGCACACACTCTGCTAGACAAAAGTTCCCTGAAGATGGATTCCAGCACAAGTCCGAAAGCTCAGACAACAAAACCTCTGGTCGGTGACCGACCCAGATTGGATCCTGCAACATTATCCTGGGACACGTATATTCGCCTTCATTCGTGACAGTTATTAAATGCCATCTTAAATTCCACTGTGATCTTAAATTCCATTCTGGTTTATCATACCTGTTTCTATTTTTATGTAATATGTCATTAAAGATTGTTATAAGATAAAATACATTTTTAAAAAAATGAAAAATAGAAAAAATATAGAGAAAAGAAGAGTGTTAGCCCTGGATCCATATTACAGGGCTGCCATAGTGGGAATGGGAGAGTAGAGAAGGGATTATATCATAACAACATTCTTTCACATGAAATGAAGATCAGGCTACTGGCACCTGGAGGGGAGTGACTGAAGTTTGGCGGCAGCTGAGACAAGGGATTGATTGGCCCATGTGATGTGAATGTCACTGGACAGCGCAGGGTGAGAATTTTAGTGTTGGTGGGGGAAAATGCAGGATTTTAGAGTCGGGTTTCCCCACTATCTTCAAAGCGCTCCATGGCATAGGGCCGGGTTACTTACGGGACCGTCTGCTGCCACCGATTGCCTCTCACTGACCTGTGCGCTCTCACAGGGAAGGACTCCTCAGGGTGCAGTCGGCCAGGCAGTGCCGACTGGCGACACCCAGGGGAAGGGCCTTTTCTGTGAGGGCTCCCACCCTCTGGAACGAACTTCCTCCAGGACTTCGCCAACTTCCTGACCTTTGAACCTTTCGCCACGAGCTTAAGACACATCTGTTTATTTGCGCAGGACTGGACTAGAATTTTAAATTTTGAATTTAGTTTTAATTGGGGTTTTTATTACTTTTATTGCTATTTTAAATATTCGGCCTTATTTAATAAGTTTTTTAATTGATGTTTTATTTTGTATTTATATGTATGTTTTTTATCAGGCTGTAAACCGCCCTGAGTCCCTCGGGAGATAGGGCGGTATAAAAATGCGAATAAATAAATAAATAAATAAGATGTGCCAATATAACTTCTCTGATAAAATCTTATTTTCATAGACTTTATCTCGGAGTTCTGAATTGCTATGAGGAGTTTGTTTGAACGCTGACAAAGAGAGGTGCAGAGAAAAAGAAAGGGAAAGAAAATAAGTAGTAGTGACTTCTAACTTTTTTCAGTGTAGCAGAGTACAAAAAAAGTTACTGCCCTACCTTTTGCTTTACATTTCTTGAGTATTTCAAGCCATTTCTGTAACAACAAAGTCTCACTAATCTAAATGAACTTGTAATGAATTTGGCCAAGACAACAAAACTGATTGTTTTAAATTGAGAGAAGGATTTTACTAGTTTTGCTTCTACTTGGAAACACTTCTGAACTTTTTCTCTCTTTAAAAAAAACCACAGTCCAGAAGTGTTTCCAAGTAGAAACAAAACTAGTTAAATTACTTTCATCAAAACCATCCATTTCCACCTATAATCCTATATGGCATAAGGCCTAGTTATTTGAAGAGGCTGCCTGTCTCCCAGGCAGGGGGTCTGGGACCGAGAGGGGCTGTTTTTGGGCCCTCTCGGTCCCGGACCCTGCCGGGAGAACATCTGAAGCGGCGTTTGGGCTGGGGCTGGCCGGGACCGGAGCCTCGGAACAGCTGATAGGCTCGGCGGTCTCGGCGGCTTCGGCTCTGGCGGCTTCCTCCGGCGGCTTCCTCGGCCTGTTTGGGGCGGCGTCTCCACGGCCGGCTTGGGGCGGTGGCTGCTCGGTGAGGGGCTCAGCTGCTTGGCGGCTCCCTCAGCGGCTCCCTCCGGAGCCTCGGAACAGCTGGTGGGCTCGGAGGCTTTGGCGGCTTCAGCGGCGTCTCGATGCCTCCACGGCCGGCCTGGGCCTGCGGTCGTTTGGCGGTGGGCTCGGCGGCCCTGTGGTGGCTCGGAGGCGGCGCGGCGGGGCTCTGTGGTTCCCTCTGGCTCCCTCGGCGGCTCGGCGGCTCCTCGGTGTCTCCCTTGGCCTGCTTGGGATGGCGGCGCGGCCGTGGCGGTCGCTGTATGACTTCGGGTCTGGCGCGGCGGCGGCCTTCCCCAGGGGCTAAGACTTTTTCATCGATGCGGAGGGCCTGGCGGACTTCCTCCCTCGGCTCTTGGCGTTTCTCGGCGTTTCCTCTGTCCTCTGGTGGGCCATGGCTGGGGCGATGGCCGCGGTGGTTGCGCCTGGCCCTCGGGCTCCGCCGGCGGTGGCAGCGGCGGCGGACGGCCTCCCCTACTCCCAGGGGCCGAGGACTTTCTATCAACGTTTGAGAACTTTTGAGAACTTTTCTCCATCATTTGCCAGAGATGAGGAGACAGGAGAAGATCGGTCGCTGAGTGGTAGCGCAGGGGGTCGGATGTGTCATCTGGAGGTTCGGCCCGCTGAGGAGGAGTTGAGGCGAGGCTGGCCTCTTTAGACCCCCTTTTCTGACATCAAGGCCCAGATTGACTGTAACACCAAGGCCGTGCGGACTGACTTGGAGGAGAATGGCTTGTCATCTGGACCTGGGAAAGTGGGGCCGTTTGGGTTTGGGGTAGAATAACGCCCCACGGAATCCTGGAAGTCCATGGTCCATCTCGCCAGCCAGGAGTCTAGTCTTGCTGCAATGACATTTTGCCATCTTGACCGGCTTGGATGGACTGCTGACTGTACTGTATTTTTATTGATCGAAGATTTTCAACTGCGGACCTTCTTGCCCTGCGAGATTCCCTCTCTCGCAGGTCTGGCCTCCACACTATCGAGGCACATCTCGAGGACGGGTTTTGGAACCCCGAGAGTTGGCATGCGAAATCTAGGAGGCTTAGGGGATTTTTAATGAACTGTTTTAATCGTTTTTTACCAGGGAGTTTTAAGGGGAATTTTAAGGGGAGGAAACTGACGGGTTTGGTTCTGGGGGTGGATGGGCCCATCAGGAAGGGGCTAGGTCCACCATGTGTTGTGGTAACTTAATAGGTCCTGGGGTTATGGCGAGGAGTGTCGTTCCAGTTTGTCAGGGTCGTGCTATTACTACGGTAAGTGGGAGAGGCAGATATGGCGGAAGGGGGGGGGCCACATCAGGTTTCGGGGGCTCGCCCTCGCTGTTCTGACGATTGCGTGCTCCGGCCCCCCAGAAATTTCCCGTGACCCGAGTGGCCAGGATAATCGGGACCTGGGCCTCCGGCTGATGTTATGTAATGCCAGGTCCGCGGTTAATAAAGCCCCCCTGATTTCAGATCTTATTCAGGAAGGGACCGCGGACGTTATGGGCGTTACGGAGACCTGGTTGGGCACCGAAGGGGGGGTTCCCCTAGTGGAGATGTGCCCACCAGGCTTCCGAGCATTCCATCAGCCGAGGGCCCAGGGTAGGGGTGGAGGGGTGGCGGTTATCATCAAGGAGAGTCTGGAGCCGAGGGAGACCACTGTGCCTCAGATAGCTGGGTGTGAATCCCTCTTCGTGAAGTGGGGTCGTAGAACTCAGGTGGGCTTGTTGATCACGTACCTGGCTCCTTGCTGCGTGACTACAGCCCTGCCTGAGTTGTTGGAGTTGCTGGCCGGGTTGGCAGTTGAGACCCCCAGACTGCTGGTCATGGGGATTTCAATTTGCCATCAGCGGCGTAGCATCCTCGACAGCTCAGGAGTTCATGGCTTCCATGACGGCCATGGACCTGATTCAGTTAATTGACGGCCCTACCCACGTCGGGGGAGGTACCCTAGACCTGATTTTTATCTCTGGCCAGTGGTTTAATGATCTGGTTTTAAATGATTTAGTTGTGGAACCTTTGTCATGGTCAGATCATTTTCTCCTTCGTCTAGACTTTCTGACCGCTACCCACCATCGCGGGAGGCGGAACCAATGCGTTGGTTCCGTCCCAGGCGCCTGATGGACCGGAGAGGTTCCTGGCGGAGCTTGGGCGTTTCCGAACACCTGTCCCACGACTCGACTGAAGAGCTAGTTGCGGCCTGGGAGCGGGCGCGGCTGGGCTTTGGACCGTGTCGTGCCTTTGCGACCTCTGACCCGGCGTCGGTCTCAACCAGCTCCTTGGTTCTCCGAGGAGCTGAGGGAGATGAAGCGCGGAGAAGGCGCCTAGAGTGCCTGGAGATCCAGCCGCTCTGAGGCTGACGGACACTAGTTAGGTCCTATAGTAGGACCTACCTAGTGGCAATGAGGGTTCGGCGTTCTCGTTCCTCCCTCATTGCGTCGGCAGATAACCGCCCGGCCGCCCTGTTTGGGTGACCGCTCGCTCCTCCAACAGGAGGCGGGAGGACCCCTACAAGGGCATGCCGAGGAGTTTAACGGTTATCTATCGACAAAATCGTTCAGCTTGGACGGATTGGATCAAAATTGGGTAGATCCAGGCGAGGGTTCGAGGCCCGTCTTGTTGAGGTGGTTTGGGATGACTTTGATCCTGTGACTCCGAGGACATGGACAGGTTGCTGGGCAGGCTGAACGCCACCACATGTTTACTGGATCCGTGCCTCCTGGTTAGTACTGGCTACTCAGGAGGTGACACGAGGCTGGCTCAGGGATTACAAATGCTTCTCTGCGGGAGGGGTCTTTCCGCGGCCTTGAAAGAGGCTGTGGTGAGACCCCTCCTCAAGAAGCCTTCCTGGACCCAGCTGTTTTAGGAACTACCGGCCAGTCTCCAATCTTCGCTACGGCGAAGGTTGTAGAAGTGTGGTGGCATGTCAGCTACCCCAGTACCTGGATGAAGCTGTCTATCTAGACCCGTTCCAGTCCGGCTTCCGGCCCGGATACAATCGGAGACAGCTTTGGTCGCTGGTGGATGATCTCTGGAGGGCCAGGGATTGGGGTTACTCCTCTGCCCTGGTCCTATTAGACCTCTCAGCGGCTTTTGATACCATCGACCATGGTATCCTGCTGCGCCGGTTGGAGGGTTGGGAGTGGGAGGCACCGTTTATCGGTGGTTCTCCTCCTACCTCTCTGATCGGACGCAGACGGTGTTGACAGGGGGCAGAGATCGACTCAAGGTGCCTCATGTGTGGGGTGCCGCAGGGTCGATTCTCTCACCCTCCTGTTCAACATCTATATGAAACCGCTGGGTGAGATCATCAGTGGCTTTGGGGTGAGATACCAACTGTCGCTGATGACACCCAGCTGTACTTTTCCACCCGGGCCACCCCAGTGAAGCTGTCGAAGTGTTGTCCCGGTGTCTGGAAGCCGTCGGGTCTGGATGGGGAGGAACAGGCTCAAACTTAATCCCTCAAGGCGGAGTGGCTGTGGATGCGGCACCTCGGTACAGTCAGCTGCAGATGCGGCTGTCTGTCGGGGTGAATCATTGGCCCCGATGGAGAAGGTACGCAACTTGGGCGTGCTCCTGGATGGCGGTTGTCCTTTGAAGACCATTTGGCGACCGTCTCCAGGAGAGCATTTTATCAGGTTCGCCTGATCCGCCAGTTGCGCCCTTCCTGGACCGGGATGCCTTATGCACAGTCACTCATGCCCTTGTTACCTCTCGCCTGGACTACTGCAATGCTCTCTACATGGGGCTCCCTTGAAGAGCACCGGAGACTTCAGCTAGTTCAGAATGCGGCTGCGCGGGTTATTGAGGGCGTCTCGGGCTCCCACATAACACCTATCCTCGCAGACTGCACTGGCTACCTGTTGTTTTCGGTGCGCTTCAAGGTATTGGTTACCACCTTTAAAGAGCTCCATGGCTTAGGACCGGGCTATCTACGGGACCGCCTACTGCCGGCTTCTATCTCCCATCGTCCGATGCGCTCCCACAGAGGGACTCCTCAGGGTGCCGTCAGCCAAACAGTGTCGACTGGCGGCCCCAGGGGAGGGCCTTCTCTGTGGGAGCTCCGACCCTGTGGAACGAACTTCCCCTCGGACTTCGACAATTACCTGACCTTAGGACCTTTCGCCGCGAACTTAAAACTTATTTATTTCATATGGCTGGACTAGCCTGATTTTTATTTTTATTGGATGGGTTTTTAGAATTGTGTTATTTTACAGGGGAGTATGTTTTTTAACGTTTTGGGCATTTAAATTAGATTTTTAAGGGTTGTTTTTAAATTATTGTGTGTATTTATATTTTATCTGCCTGTTCACCGCCCTGAGTCCTTCGGGAGAAGGGCGGTATACAAATTAAATTATTATTATTATTATTATTATTATTATTATTATTATCTACCTGGCCAATTTGAACTGGCACGATTTGTGCACTCTGGGTTCTTTTGATTAAACAATGCCATCTCTCAGGCCCCCAGAAATGTACCTCTATAGCACTATCTGGAATGTTTCCCCTGAGATTTAGCTGGACTTCAGCCTGCTGGTGTTTCAAAGGGTCTGGCTTACTGACAAACCTTTGGCAAGGGTGCCTCACCTCCTTGAATTGTGCAGGTTTTTTTTTTTATTCCTTGTTTTTTTTGTCATCCTTTCCATGTTCGATTCTTTATTTTTATCCATTTTTATTTTTCTTTGGTTTTAATTTTTTTATTTGTGAATTTTTATTTGTTGAGAGTTTGAGGACATACACATATAAATAAATAATAGTAATATCATAGCAGATCAGATATTCTAATAAGAGACTATTGATCAATTTTCAGTCAATTGTAATGTAGTATAGATACATTTTTTAAAATTCTGATAAGAATAGGTGCCATGAAGATCTTTTTATAATACATTAGATTATATTTAGTTGTTTCCATAGATCAATCAAATTAAATTTATGAATACTATATATTATTACAATTCTGTAGTTAGTTTTTCTTGGAAGCTTTCCTTCAGTCTATTGGTGACTACAAAACGATATTAAACACAATACCCAAATTTTATCGACCATCTGTAGTGAATAGGATTTGTAAAACATTTATGCAAAATGTATGGTTTACTTGGCTATAAAACATTATCTAAACAATTGAATAAAAACACATCAATAATCAATATCCAGTTGATTTTGTATTAATAAAGTTTCTACTGATATAAATCTGATCCACCCATTTTCTTGTAAGTATAAATAAATGTTTTATTTGTGAAGCAGCTGCAGTTCTTCTTCTGTTTTAATTTCTTAGGTATAAGTCTCAGATTCCTGACACTCCAAAATACAGTGACATTATTGCAATGAATGAATGAATATAGATATAAAATTGTACATTTGATTCTAATTATTTTAGAATTATATTAGGAAAGTAATATCAACATTACAAAAAGGGATTGTTCTTTTTTAAGAAGCCAACTTAAAGCTGTTTAAAATGAAATTCTAAATTGAATAAAAACAATAGCATTAAATGTAGTAATAAAACTTTAATTATGGATCATAGAAGAATTGAAAAAAAGAGAAAATGAGAAAAAAAGGGGGAAAAAGAATGACATGAGAATGAAAAAGAAAAAAATGTAGAGAAGGAGAAGAAAGTACCAGCAATAAATACTTCGATTTCTGGGAGAGAATGGGGAGTCCATATGAATACCCCATCTTTCTTCCTTCCTTCCCTTCCTTCTATTACAAACTTAAAATATTTCCCAAACAAAATGTCTTATACTTCATATCTAATACAATAAAACCCCATTATAACAAATTTTTTTTTTTACAGAATTGCTGCTTTCTTGCCTGACTAACCCAAAGAAAATTGGCATCAGACTTTATCTTTAGATAATTGGCAGCAGTTTTAGGACCACAGAATTTCCTTACTCAGTCATTTGTATAACAATGTTGCTATGCAATTAAATAAATTGCACCAGAATTTGGTTTGTGGCAGGCAAAGACCTTTGCACTGAGATACCATTGTCTATTGAATCACAAACTAATCATTCTCACAATATGTTAACTTATCACTTTCTGTATAAAATCAATGTAACGATTCAGCTTTTCAGTTTTATGTCCCATCCCCAGACTGCTGAAAAACTGCCCATTTTTCTCAGATAAGTAAATTCCAGCATAATCCTGTCCCCGGTTTATGAAGATGTAAAGTCTTTTGAACTGGATTTATGGCTAGGTGAGTGAATATAAAAGCCTTAGAAAGTTAATGGTCAATCCAATCTGCAGGTCTTACATATCATTATTTACAAGGACACTCATAGCCACCATTATATGAAAAAAAATACTCAGACATAATTACAAAAACTGCTAGAAATAACAACTAAAGAATCTAGCAGTATACTAAACGGTATATCCTGTGGTAAAAAGGACGTTCACTTCAAAATGAGTATCAGAAGCAAACTTTCTTACGGCTTCTCTTACCTGGCATTTCCTCCCCTGAACCTGTTAAGCAGCTTCATTTGGTACAACCAGAGGCAGAGCTGGAAAAGATTTTAGGACTTCCTTCTGTCCTGCTTTAAAATCACTTTCCCCACCCTTGGATTACTTTATAGGCTGTGATTTAATGACACTACTACCACTAAAACTGGCACAAATCTCTGGGGACAGCGTACTTCATTCATTGGCGAGAAGTTTAAAAGCCAAATATTCACCTTTGGTTTTTCTGATTAAGATTGTTGGCAGGGAAAGCAGGGTCACTGGCTGATGTGCACAGTTAATGGAGTCTGCCAAAACATTTTTGGTTTATTCTTAACTAGAATTTGATACGGTAACTCGCTGACTGAGTGCCAGTTTGGTCTAGTGGTTAAAATGTAAAGCTAAAAATAATAAGATCATGAATTATAGTCCCATTTTATGTATAAAGCCAGGTAGGTGACTTTGGGCCTGTTCCTCTCTCTCTCAGCCCTGGGAAGGAGGCAAATCGCTTCTAAAATCTTGCAAAGAAAACTACAGGAACTTGCCCAGGCAACTACCAACTACAGGAACTTGCCCAGACAACTACCAAGAATCAGTACAATATGGAATATGTGTGTGCGTGCACACATACATACACAAATCCTCTGGTTAGTCTTATTTGTTTAATACTTATTTGTTCGTTCTGAATTTTCATTAGAACAAACCTTTTCTATATAGCTTTCCTTAATTTTTCCTGTATTTTGATTTAGGCTTTAGTTTAATAAGAACAAGAAACACAGAAGAAAATGTAGTTGTTCCAATTTTTAGTTTTAGTTCCAACTCTTTTTAGGAACATAGAACATAATAACATAGAATAATAGAGTTAGAAGGGACCTTGGAGATCTTCTAGTCTAACCCCCTGCTCGAGCATCGGGTTAGACACCATTTCAGAAAAGTGTCCACCATTTCAGAAAAGGCTGTCCACACTCTTCTTAAAGGACTTCAGTGATGGGGCAGCCACAACTTCTGGAAGCAAGACGTTCCACTGGTTAATTGTTCTCATTGTCAGGAAATTTCTCCATAGTTCTAGGTTGCTTTTCTCCTTGATTAGTTTTCATCCATTGTTTCTTGTCTTGCCTTCTGGTGCTTTGGAAAATAGGTTGATCCCCTCATCTTTGTGGTAGCCCTCAAATATTGGAATGCTGCTGTCATGTTTCCCTGGCCTAGTCCTTCTTTTCAGTAGACTAGACATACCCAATTCCTGCAACTGTTCTTCATAGGTTTTTAGCCTCTACCCCCCTAATCAGGGGTGAAATCCAGCAGGTTCTGACAGGTTCTGGAGAACCAGTAGCAGAAATTTTGAGTAGTTCAGAGAACCGGCAAATACTACCTCTGGCTGGCCCCAGAGTGAGATGGGAATGGAGATTTTGCAATATCCTTCTCCCAGGAGTGGGGAGGGAATGGAGATTTTGCAGTATCCTTTCCGTGGAGTGGGGTGGAAATGGAGATTTTGCAGTATCCTTCCCCTGCCACGCCCACAGAACCGGTAGTAAAAAAAATTGGATTTCACTACTGCCCCTAACCATTCTTGTTTCTGTTATCTGCATTCTCTCCCATGTCTCAACATTTTTTTTATATTGTGGTGACCAAAACTGCACACAGTATTCCAAGTGTGATCTTACTGAGGCTTTGCAAAGTGGTACAAATATTTCACATGATCTTGATTCTATTCTACTAATGCAGCCTAGGATTGCATTGGCTTTTTTGGCTGCTGCCACACACTTTGAGCTCATGTTTAAGTGATTGTCCACTAGGACTCAAATCTGAATACAATCTTATATACATAACAAATAACAAATCTGAATACAATCTTATATACATAACAAAAATTCTATTCTAGATGGCGCCGACGAAGGCTGCCTCGGTGAAATGCTCTCTAATTGTTTCTTTATTTCTAATTGTTCTCTGTGACTCACTACGGATTTCCTACTCACGAGACCATCTGCTAAAAATTAAGGAACATTTCTTTAAGGAGCAGCTTTCTTTAATCTCACCCCTGCCTGTCTTTACAAACACGGAGGAGATTCTAACACAGGAGGAGGCAATTCCCACGGAGCCATGGATTACTAAAAAAACCAAACGACAGAAACGAAGGAAAAAAGGTAAGCGATCTGGGATCTTAAACAGATTAAGAAGTCGCATTAAAATTCCTCTGCCTTCAATTTTCCTAACAAATATACGCTCACTTGCAAATAAGATGGATGAAATACTCCTCTTAAACAAATACTATTCTGATTTTCACAATTCAGCAGTCCTATGCTTCTCTGAAACCTGGTTAAATGAATCAATTGAAAATAGCAGCCTGAACATTCCAGGATTTCAAATTGAACGATCAGACAGGATTCCAGAAACATCTGGTAAAAAGAAAGGAGGAGGCTTATGCCTATATATTAATAGAACCTGGTGTCAAGATTTTAACATAATTTACAAATTCTGTGACAACAATTTAGAGACTCTAATTATCAACTGCAAACCTTACTATTCGCCTCGTGAATTTTCCTCATTTCTTCTAATTGCTGTTTATGTCCCACCACAAGCCTGTGTAAACAAGGCATTACGAACTCTAGCTGACCAAATCATGGAGGCTGAAGCCAAACACCCTGATTCACTGGCCATTGTTTTGGGAGATCTAAACAAGGCAAACTTAAGGAAAGAACTACCAAAATACTTTCAGCATGTCAATTGTCCCACCAGAGGCAAGAATACTCTAGACCATTGCTACACAACACTAAAAGATGCCTATCGGTCTTTACCACGTGCAGCTGTAGGACACTCTGATCATTGCATGATTCACCTTGTACCTGCTTACAGGCAAAGACTTAAAGCCACAAAACCAATAATTAAATCAGTGAAAACCTGGACGGAGGAATCAGAATTAAAGCTACAGGCATGTTTTGACTGCACTGATTGGAATATTTTTAAAGATACCTCTGCAGACCTGGATGAACTCACAGATACTGTAACATCATATGTCAGCTTCTGTGAAGACCTATGTACCTACAAGGAACTTGCGAATACACAGTAACAACAAACCTTGGTTTACACCTAAACTTAAGCAGCTACGACATTCCAAAGAGGAAGCCTACAGAAAAGGTGATAAAATGCTTTACAATCAGGCCAGAAATGCACTAACAAGGAGATCAGAGCAGCAAAGAAGCTACTCTGAAAAGCTAAAGAATCAGTTTTCAGCAAATGAACCAGCAAACATGTGGAAAACTCTTAAAAATATCACCGGCTATGGCAAACCTCCTTCCCAGGCTGAAGGTAATCAACAACTGGCAGATGACCTGAATGAGTTTTACTGCAGGTTTGAAAGGAAACTACAGCCACCTATCTCCACAACCCCATCTCAGACACACCAACAACAGCCAAGCCTCCTACAACTGACCCCATTTCATTGGGTTCACAACCCCTAGTGATCACAGAAAAGGAAGTGCAGGACCTATTTCACAGACAAAAGCCAGGAAAAGCTCCAGGCCCAGACAAGATAACTCCTTCTTGCTTAAAAGTCTGTGCTGACCAATTGGCCCCATCTTCACCCATATTTTCAATAAATCACTAGAGATGTGTTATGTTCCTTCTTGCTTCAAACGCTCTACCATCATCCCAGTGCCGAAGAAGCCCACCATCAAGGAACTGAATGACTACAGACCAGTTGCTTTAACATCTGTAGTCATGAAAACCTTTGAAAGGCTAGTGCTTTCCTACCTGAAAACCATCACGGATCCGCTGTTAGACCCCTTGCAATTTGCATACCGAGCAAATAGATCAACAGATGATGCTGTTAATATGGCTCTGCACTACATCCTACAACATCTTGAGTCTCCAAAGACGTATGCAAGGGTCCTTTTTGTAGACTTTAGTTCAGCATGCAATACCATCATTCCAGACATTCTTCTAACTAAGCTAAACCAGCTACAGGTACCGGAACAGACTTGTAAGTGGATCACAAGCTTCCTAACAAACAGGAAGCAGCAGGTGAAGCTAAGCAAGATCACATCAAATACCTGTACAATTAGCACAGGGCCCCCAAGGCTGTGTGCTCTCCCCTCTTCTCTTCCCTCTGTATACCAATGACTGCATCTCCAATGATCCATCTGTTAAGCTACTGAAGTTCGCAGATGACACAACAGTGATTGGTCTCATTCGAGACAATGACGAATCTGCATATAGATGAGAGGTCGAACGACTAGCCTTGTGGTTCAACCAAAACAATCTGGAACTGAACACGCTCAAAACCGTAGAAATGGTGGTAGACTTTAGGAAAACCCTTCCATACTTCCACCTCTCACAATACTTGACAACACAGTATCAACAGTAGAAACCTTCAAATTTCTGGGTTCTATCATATCGCAAGATCTCAAATGGACAGCTCTCATCAAAAACATCATTAGAAAAGGACAACAAAGAATGTTCTTTCTGCGCCAACTCAGTAAGCTCAAACTGCCCAAGGAGCTGCTGATCCAATTCTACAGAGAAATTATTGAGTCTGTCATTTGCACCTCTATAACTGTCTGGTTCGGTTCTGCAACCCAACAAGAAAAACACAGACTTCAGAGGATAATTAGAAGTGCAGAAAAAATAATTGCTACCAACCTGCCTTCCATTGAGGACCTGTATACTGCACGAATCAAGAAGAGGGCCGTGAAAATATTTGCAGATCCCTCGCATCCTGGACATAAACTGTTTCAACTCCTACCCTCAAAATGATGCTATAGAGCACTGCACACCAGAACAACTAGACACAAGAACAGTTTTTCCCGAAGGCCATCACTCTGCTAAACAAATAATTCCCTCAACACTGTCAGACTATTTACTGAATCTGCACTACTATTAATCGTTTCATAGTTCCCATCACCAATCTCTTTCCACTTATGACTGTATGACTATAACTTTTTGCTGGCAATCCTTATGATTTATATTGATATATTGATCATCAATTGTGTTGTAAATGTTGTACCTTGATGAACGTATCTTTTCTTTTATGTACACTGAGAGCATATGCACCAAGACAAATTCCTTGTGTGTCCAATCACACTTGGCCAATAAAAAATTCTATTCTATTCTAAGCTTTTTTATTAACTTTATGAGACTTTTGTTCAAATAAGTAGTTTGACTATGAAAAATCCATTAAACATTTACCAAAGAAAGGCTCACCTGCCATTAACTCCAAACTTTGTGTTTCTAATAAAAAGTTAACACAAAACTGGCATCATTTTAAAAACTTGATTAAATATTACCTGAAATAATTCTGTAACACATTCATATGAAGTTTATGCCTGTTTTACATAGAAGGAAGAGTTTTCACTGCTTTTTTAAGTTAATGTATTTTTGAATTCAGAGAAAATAGGGTTTGGGCATTAATGGGTAAATAGGATAAATCTGTTTTTTCTATTTCTAAAAGTTGATTATTGGGTCAATGGTCATGTCATCTTATCCGAGTCCTGATTAATTAAGAACCAGACAAATTGTTCTATGGCTCTCAAGTAACTTCTTTGCAACCTGTCTATAACCAGAGAGAAGGGGGAGGGAAGGACTGGCACTAGATATCAGATACTTTCTTGTTTCTTTTATTTGGAAGAAGAGAGCAGTATTATTCTACATTTGCTTATTTTGGCAAGAGTGCTTTGATTAAGGAAGGAAGAATATCTGGGCAAAGATGTCACACATTTCCTGAAGGAAGAAAGAAACCTGGGAAATACCTGTCTTTTCAAACCATTTATCCTCACTTTCTTTTTGAGGTTACTTATTTTGGGTAGAAAAGGCTTCTCTCCAGGAGGCCAAGAGGACTGTTGCCAAATCAGGGAGAAGGAACATGATTACTACAGACTTTCTGAAAGATCATAAATGGAAAAAAATGTCACAATTGTTAACATTGCACAATTCTGTTAATGTTTGCCAGAGAGGAAAAAATGTGATTATAAGCCTCACATTTTGTATTTCAATTCAGATTAAAACCTAAGCTTGCAACTATCCCACAATTACAAAAATGTTAATGCCCTATTAAAACTTAGAATAAATATAAAAAGAAGTTGTCTCAGAGATGTCATTATACTCTTTAACTCAAGAAGATTTTCATAGGGGAGGAACAGCAGCACCCTCCCCAATGGTTAAATTATGGGGATTTGCTCATATATACATGTTCCTTGACTTCAACCATTCATTGACCATTCAAAGTTACCACAGTACTGAAAAAAGTGAGTTATGATAGTTTTTTTACATTTGCAACTGTTGTACCATCCTCATAGTCACATGATCACAATTCAGATGCTGGGCAAATGTTTCATATTTATGACGGTTGCAGTGTCCCGGGGACATGTGATCACCTTTTGTGACCTTTCGACAAGTAAAGTTAATGGGGAAGGCAGATTCACTTAACAACCATGTTACTAACTTAACAACTGCAGTGATACACTTAACAACTGTGTCAAGAAAGGTCAAAAATGGGGCAAAACCCATCTGGCAACTGTCTCACTTAGCAACAGAAATGTGGAGCTCAATTGTGGTCATAAGTAAAGGACTATCTGTATAGGGGGCAAACTTATTTGTAATTCTTGAGTGCAGTTAAGTACAGATGATTTATATTTGGTTTGGTTGGTTTCCCTATGTACAAATAAAGACCCAAACTGAAAAAATATGTACAACAAAGAGGTATAGGAGGGAGTAAGAATCAATCTGAAATAGAATTATTGAAAGGTGACAAACATGTAATAGCAGGAATACAGAAACTGTGATTAAAATAGGATACAGAAGCTGAACAAATTAAAGAATATATTAAATGGAAGCTAAATGCAGTATTGGCATGGATATTTGGAAAAAATATGGACTAAAATATTAAATTTATTCTGTGCATTAAATTGAGAGAAAATATTTAATAAAATTATACCAGTGAAACTGTGAAAAATATAGAAAAGCATTTCAAGTAAATGTTAGAATTATGGAAAAGATTGTTACCATATGTAGCAGACTTGTGAAGTGCGACCCAAAATTTTGATTGTTAATCAAAGACATTGGTGTGTCTTTGGTGATCAAAGACATTGGTATGTCCATACACAAGACATTGATGAAAACGACAGCAATCCCCTTTCAGATGAAACCAGAACTGTACCTTTGAAGAATTTTTGGAAGAAGAACTGAGTGAAAAGGACTTTTATTGTTGTATATAAACCTTATGACAAGATTGTTATATGCACATAAATGGAAAAATAAACTGCAAATGTTGAAGATTAGCTATTTAAGGTTATAGTCTTGGCAGATATGGTCTTGGCAGATATGGAAAAACAAAGATGACTAATGAGAAAGAAATTTACAGAGGCTTTTCTCAAAAAGTAGAGTTTTTGGATTAAAATAGAGAAAATAAAGGGATGATACAGGGTTTTATAGATTAAATAAGGGGAGATAATGGAAAGTTTAAATAATGTTAACAATGGTATAAGATTAATAAATAATAATTAATGATATGTGAAGAAAGAGAAAGGTAGAAGTATACTATATCTTTTTAAGTTAGATATTGAGTTTGGAATTTGCAGGTTTGTTTCTATATGTATTTATGTATTGCACTTTTTTTATTGAAAAAGTTTTACAATAAAATTTTTCCCTATTATATCCCACCTCCCTCCCCCCACCCACCATCAACCCCTTCCCCCTTCCCCCTCCCCTCCCCCGACTTTTCAGAGGAGAATACAAGGTATACGATCTAACAATCATAAGCTAGAATACCCTAATTAACCATAAATTCCCATCCCTATCCTAGAACCTCAACTCCCCTTCTCCATAAAGAAAAACAAAGAAGAAGGAAATGTTCATTCATAAAATATTTGATGTTTCTTCAGCCAATAATTATTCTAAATATAGTCAGTCCATCTTCCTCATTCCGGTATATTTTCTTGTGGGTTTTCAGTCTGATACATTGAAGTTTCCAACAAGTTCAATATTTCCAACCTCTAGTCTTTAATAACAAGCATATAATCCATCTTCCAATGTTACACTAGCATCATCACAATAAGTTACAAATATTTTATAACCATTTTAACATTTTAACCTTAAACAATTCCCTTTCTGTTTTAATTTTTATTTTAATTTCCCCCCCCCAACACTTTAGACCCAACATCAATTTTTATCCGAAGTAACTAAATCCACCATTAATAAAATAACCTCAATAAAATATATCTCCCTCATTTTACTTGCAAATTAAAACAAATACACCCCAACTTAATTTCCAAATACCATCTATAAAACATTTTATATACAAAAAAAGAATTTAAATTATCCTTCCTTACTTTCAATTTTTATCCAAAATAGATAAATCCACCATATATAATAATAACAACATAAATGTAATACACCCACATTTGACTTATAGACTCAAACAAATGCACATTATCCTTTTTATTTCTTTTATATTCAGAAACTTTTACTTACAGTTTACCCTTTCCCATAAAAGGAAACACTTTTCATTTGACAATGTTGCTTCTTTACTCCTTGTTCTTTTTTAAAGATTACCATCTTTTGCTCCTCCCCTGCTATTTTCAGTATTTCTTCTCTCAAAGTTACAGCCCCAATTTCAAATTGTATTTGCTTTACTTCCTTTTTTTAACCATTTCCACTTCTCCTCCCACCTTAACTTCTAAATCTGGTAAACTTCCAACCTTCAATACCTCAACATAAAAAGCTCTTGCTTTGGTAACTACATTAAGACAATACTTCCCTCCCATATAGTTTACTGTTAGTCCAGCTGGCACATTCCATCTATACCATACCTGGCGGTTTCTAAGCTCCTTACCAAAAAAGCATATTCTTTTCTGTCCCTCAATATTTTGGAAGAAATTTCTTTCAACACCAAAACCTCTTGACCCAATATTTGAATTTTACTTTTATAGGAGGCTTGCGAGATTTCACTCCTTATCTTCTTAGATGTAAAATAAATCACTATATCCCTTGGCAGCTGTCTCTGCCTTGCCACCCATGAGTTGACACGGTAAATTTTCTCAATTTGATTTTCAAGATCCACTGATATCAATCCAATCACCTGTGAAAAGGCTTCTGCAAATATCTTTTTTAGATTCTCTTGTTTATTTTCTTTGAGACCTCTCATCCTCAATGCAGATTCCATTGTTTTATATTGTAATAAAACCCGTTCTTCATCTGCTTTCGCCACCTTGTTCCGAAGCTCCTCTATTTGACTTTTTAAATTCAAATTAATTTGATCAATCTCATGCACTTTTCCATCCAGCTTTTGTATAAATTCAGTCATAGTAATAAAGGCTGACTTCACTTCTTCTTGTAAATCTTCATTCTCAACTGTAGCAGAAATTTTAATTTCCAATAATTTCTCCTCAATTTCCTTAAGTATTTTGTCTCGAGCAGAAATTTGAGCCTTCAGAAATTCTTTCAACTCCTCTTGTAATTTGTGTATTTGAACTATCGAGGCAGCTCCCTTAGAATCAGCAGGCTGTATTTGTTTAAAAGCCATCTTACTTTAACTTTATAATTTGCAACAAAATCAAATCTTTTCAAGCAACTTCTTTGAAATGGGTAAATCAGTTCTATAGACCTTCAGCTTTTCTCTTTAAGATTTCTTCACTTAGATATAAAATCCATGAAATTTAAGCAAAGTTAATAAGGCGCTAACGATGTTAACAAAGACTTCCTTAAGTTTCATCTTCACACCTCATTAACCAAATCCGCATAATTCTAATCAATTCTTTTTCATATTTTGTTAATTCTATTTCCTTAATTACCAACAATAATATAGTTTCCACTCTCAATATTATTACTTTCCCCATCATTTCAAATATCATTTTCTCCAATTGTTGCCAAAACTTTTTAACCTTATCACATTTATACCACATATGTTCATAAGTCCCCAATTCCATATCACATCTCCAACATTTTTTACTAATTTTTTTATCCATTTGTGACAATCTTACTGGAGTCAAATACCATTTCCAAACAACTTTGTAATTATGCTCTTTAATCCTTATAGATAAAGTCCTCATAATTCTACTATTCCAATTCACATTCCAATCTGACTCTGGTATTTCAATATTAAGATCTTTTTCCCAATTTGTCCTCATCACTCTTTGTAGTTTTTCATCAGAGTTTATAATCTTATAAACCCTGCTAACGAGTCCCTTTAGCCCAATTTCATCTTTCATAATCCGAGATACTAAATATTCAAATTCAGTTTCACATCTATTTATCGAATAGTTTTCTCTTAATTTTTTTGTCCATTTTTCTATCTGTATTTTTTCAAACCAGCTTAACCCTAATTTTTCAATAATTTCTTTATTCCTCCTTTCATTTTCTAAAACTTTTAACCAATCTATAATAGTTTCTATATTTTCATCTTTAATCACTTCATTACGTCTTATATTATTTTTAATCGGCCAATTTCCAATTGTCTTCCCCAAAAAGATTATATCCGGAATTAAAATTTTAACAAATTTATTCCACATTTTACTTAATCCCTTTAACCAATAACTTCTAATTACACATTTTGAGTTTGCTTTATCTAAAAACCACCTTGATCCAAATTTCTCTATATCCCTTAACTCTAAATCTCTCCAATGATTATCTTCACCTTTAACTATTTTTACCACTATCCGGATACCATATGCACAGTAATAATTAAATAATTTGGGGATTCCTAATCCGCCTTCCTTTTGATTTTGATACCACATTTTCTTCACTAATCTAGGTCTTTTCCCACCATTGCAAAATTTGTCCAATTTTTTCTGATATCCTTCAATATCTTTCTCTGTCAAATTTAACGGTTTATAATTATAATAGGTAGAATTATAATAGCTAGATATTGGAAACTAGATGTGATTTTTAGAATAGAAGAGTGGAATTCTGAAATGTGGAAATTAGCTTTAAATGATAAAATGACATGTGATATTAAAATTAGAAGTGGTGTGTATAAAGAAGATATTTTCTGGAAGATTTGGAAACCATTCGTGGACTATGCGCTTGGAAAATTGGACGCCTCGGTACCTGTACCTCGAGAACGTGGATTTTGGCAATCATGAGGACATATCCGAAGACCCAAATCTTCCTTTTTTATGTATAGCACAAGGGTGGAATAATGTATTTTCTTTTCTGTTTGTAATGTTAGAAAAAAGTAATAAAAAATAAATAAATAACCAAATCCGCCATTTTCCTTCTTCTCGAATACCTTTCAAAGATCGAGATGAGGTCTAAAACAAACATCCACCCTGTCTCTTGCCTCCACTCTGTCTGCTTAAAGTAATTAGAATATCTTCATCTTGATAGCAGAGATAGTCGCGAGCACTTTGTTCTGCAAAAATGCAGAAGCTTTCCAGATCTGGAGCATTTGCCAGGTTTAAACAGGGAGCTCTCACTTTTCGAGCCCCAGGAGTTATTCCTGGAGCTCTTAGGGAGCTCTACCCAATCCGGCTGCTCACCTTTCCCTCTTCTTCCGAGGGAAGGGTTTTCAAGCCGTCAGACAGCTGATTTACGCTGTCTGAACGGCTTTAACAGAATCATTGGGGCAGCGGTCTAAAAGGGCCGTCTCCAACACGCATGGAGCCACCAGAAGTCCTATGTATTGCATTTTTATGTTTATTTTATATGTAGAATTTCAATGAAATTTAAATAAAAACAAGAAAAATATGTTCCAAAATTCAGCCTTATTCATTTCATTTTTTAAAAAGACTTTGTGAAGAAGAACACACTATGAAATGCAACATGTGTGATTTGAGCTAAAAAGGATAGCTATAGGCTTTTTATCTAAATAAAATAGAATAGTGCTTATCGTATATTTGTTCTATATGAGGCATCCTGCCTTAAAAACATTAGGAAGTAATCCATGAATTTATTTATTTGGATCGGGTAGGTTGGGAAAAGTTGAAATAATACGGCTAGCAGGAAGTTGAAAGACTGTGATAAGGAGAAGCAGGCTTTGTCAGGCAGTAGAGTTCAGTAATCAGAGGGAGGCAACCTGACAGGAAGATCAGGAAGTAATGTACTTGCTTACCTGGAGGATGATTATAAGCTAACTGAACATCATGGCTGCCTAGGCAGAGAAAAAGATTAATAGAAATAGTACGAAAGTAGTAACTTGAGTGCGTGGCTAAATCCTACCTATTCCCATTCCCCTTGAAGAAGTAAAGCAAACTTACCAAGTTCTGTCAAGAGCTCTCTATCCATTTTCCCTTTAGAAAGGTTCTTCATCTCCATTAGACTATTGGCAATCACGTTTCTTATTTATGTCATTAATCCTGGAAACACAAACACTCACCGAAACACACATCTAATCTGAGATGGAATCTTTCTTTGCAACACAACACATTTTAAACTCTCCTCTTTATTTCATCCAGTGAATGCTACATTGTTTAGAGAGTTTCTTTTTCTAGACTTGATAAAATGTGAAAGACAAACAACTTCAGAAATTACGACCATATTACATATTGTTCTTTTCTTTGTCGCAATAACAAAATGGAAATGACCCACAGCATGGCTGGAGCCAGGGTTTCCAGATGATGTTGTAGACAGACAGTTGTGGTGGGACAGTGGTGAGAGTTTTGCGATGTTCTTCTACAGCTTTGTTTATTCTCTCAAGAATTGTGTAAAATTGTGGTTCGCTGTCTGCTGACAGAGGCTTGGCTTCTGAAGGGTCTCTTGAGAGATGAAACAGTAGAGGAGGATCATGATGGGTGACTCCTTCTCCAGAACACGGACAGTACTTACTGGCATAACAGGCTCCAGATCTTTCAGGTTGGAAAATAGGGCTGACATAATGGGCTTTCCACACATTTCCGCCTGATGAGAAAGAATCTGATTTATTAAAATGGAAGCAAACCATGAATAAGTTTTAAACAGGCTAGTTTTCCCCAATACCTTTCAAAGATCGAGATGAGGTCTAAAACAAACATCCACCCTGTCTCTTGCCTCCACTCTGTCTGCTTAAAGTAATTAGAATATCTTCATCTTGATAGCAGAGATAGTCGCGAGCACTTTGTTCTGCAAAAATGCAGAAGCTTTCCAGATCTGGAGCATTTGCCAGGTTTAAACAGGGAGCTCTCACTTTTCGAGCCCCAGGAGTTATTCCTGGAGCTCTTAGGGAGCTCTACCCAATCCGGCTGCTCACCTTTCCCTCTTCTTCCGAGGGAAGGGTTTTCAAGCCGTCAGACAGCTGATTTACGCTGTCTGAACGGCTTTAACAGAATCATTGGGGCAGCGGTCTAAAAGGGCCGTCTCCAACACGCATGGAGCCACCAGAAGTCCTATGTATTGCATTTTTATGTTTATTTTATATGTAGAATTTCAATGAAATTTAAATAAAAACAAGAAAAATATGTTCCAAAATTCAGCCTTATTCATTTCATTTTTTAAAAAGACTTTGTGAAGAAGAACACACTATGAAATGCAACATGTGTGATTTGAGCTAAAAAGGATAGCTATAGGCTTTTTATCTAAATAAAATAGAATAGTGCTTATCGTATATTTGTTCTATATGAGGCATCCTGCCTTAAAAACATTAGGAAGTAATCCATGAATTTATTTATTTGGATCGGGTAGGTTGGGAAAAGTTGAAATAATACGGCTAGCAGGAAGTTGAAAGACTGTGATAAGGAGAAGCAGGCTTTGTCAGGCAGTAGAGTTCAGTAATCAGAGGGAGGCAACCTGACAGGAAGATCAGGAAGTAATGTACTTGCTTACCTGGAGGATGATT